>NC_134826.1:71196222-71349754 GCF_004210375.1 Tachypleus tridentatus
GAAAGGAAAGGTGTTAAAGCGTCTTGTCCAACTAAAACTGAAGTAATTTATTTCTTGGAGGTTGAAGAAGCAGATTTTGAATTTTCTTTTCATGATGAGATTTGGTGGCTGAAGGTTCAATTTCTCTCCGACTTGTTTGACAAATTAAATTCTCTGAACTTAAGTCTCCAAGGGCCATCTGAAAACACTATTACTGCAACGTCCAAACTGAAAGCCTTCGATGAAAAGGTGACGCTGTGGAAGAATAAGATCTCGAAAGAAGTCCTTGATTGTTTTCCTTCTGTTAACGAATGTCCGTCAAAGAAGAAAATTGTCCCTCAAATTTTGAACACATTAAACGACCTACAGTCTGCACTAAAACATTACTTCCCGTCACTTGCTGTCGACGAATATAAATGGGCGACCTATCCATTTGGAATCAACGAGACAACAAATCTTACAACTGAAAAGTAAGAACAGATTATTGATTTACGAAACGACAAATTTTATCAGTCATTGTTTCCCGAAAAGAGCTTAGATGAGTTTTGGATCTCTATTAAAAATTCATATCTTGCAATCAGTTCAAAAACAGTTGAAGTTATGCTTTCATTTGCATCTTCATGGTTTTGCGAAATTGGATTTTCAGCATTGACTGAAGTTAAAGCCAGAAAGAGAGAGAGCTTTACAGTCGATGATGTAATGCGAGCTTGTTTGTCCTACGTTAGAGCCTCGCTTCAATATGATTTGCTCTCGGAAGCAGGCACAAGCGTCACATTGAAAACATATGTAAAATTAAAAAGTTTTGATTTTTCTGCTATACCACAAAATCGTTAAAAAGCCAGTGGCGACGCCAGGATATTTTCGTTGGGGGGCTAAGGTAAACTGTGGAGGGGCTTCCCAATATGCCATCAATATGAAGTATAGATGGTAAATTATAATAATGTAAATACAAAGGTACATTTCAGAAAGGTGTGCTGTTTTGAACTGCGTTTTGAATGCAGTTTTCATTGGAAACTCATACTCTGATTAATAATTCATTATTACAAATGAGAAATAATCTGTTTATGAAAATATGCGTATGTGTGAAAGAGGAAGTGTTTTCTATATTTTATGAATATATGTAGGTAACAATATTGGGGGGGCTGAGGGGTCTTGGCTCATTTTGGGGGGCTCAAGTCCCCAAGCCCCTGCCCGTTGTTAATAAAGCCTTAGAACGACACTCACGGCCAAAGCAAGCGATAGTATTGCCAATGTGCAGATGACATTAATATCGCTTGCTCTGGCCGTGATTTTCGTTCTAAGGCTTTTTAACTTAACTCTTCTGTGTTACGTGTATCCAAACGTGATGCACAATGACTTTAATATCGCTTGCTTTGACCGTGATTTTCGTTCAAAGGCTTTTAACGCTTGCTGTATAACGTATACATAAAAAAAAAAATCGTTAAGGCTTTCCTTAATCATTTCTATGACTAGTTCAAAATGTAAATAAAAGGTATACAAAATTAGAAAAAAAAACCTACTTAAAAGAACGTTTCTCCTCTTGATCATAGTTATTATAAGCCTGATTCTTGTTGGTATGATATATAAATTACGTATGGTTTGGTTTGTTTTGAACTTCGCGCAAAGCTTTTCGAGGGCTATCTGCGTTAACCGTTTATGATATCACGTGCAGATATTTTCTTACTCTCCATTTTATATTGATTTCAAAAATTAATAATCAAAATAGAGTTTTCTACAAGTAATCAGTACATGCAAAACCTCCTTCATTATTCATGTCAAAAGCCACTTTTTCTTCATTAAACATGATATATATATATATATATATTAAGCGAGAAATGTAAATTTTGGCAAAAACTAGTAACAAAATATGACATTCCAGTTAATACCAAATTTATTTAAAAACCAGGTACAAAACTGAGGTCTATACTATGTAAAAACTACACTGACAAACATCACACCAACATTATTTACAAAATACAATGTGATATCTGCCACGACTTCTATATTGGAGAAACAAGTAGAAAAATGGAAACCAGATTCAAAGAACATAAAAAGTCACCTTCACACATTTTCGAACACTGCAAGTCAAATAAACACAACATAACCATAGAAAACACTTAAATACTAAATAAAGAAACAAACATAAACAAACGCAAAATTAAAGAAGCCTTACTTATACAACAACTTAAACCCAAAATAAACCAATATAAAGGAACGCCTTTATACCTATATTAATATAATAAAATAAATAAAATTATCTATTGAAACATCTAATTCCGTCCTCTACATTCCGACACTCAGTTACACAACCCCTTTCAAACATGTGGTCAGCTTCTGGTCAGTTACCTCTTTCTTTGTGAACCTTTCGATGACCGAAGAAGGTCGAAACGTTGTTCGCTCTTCTATGTAAAATATTTTCTCAACCCAAACGAGCCGTTTTTGCATATAAATTTTTCAACAAATGGGTTTCTCGACATCACTGATTCCTTGATACTTTATTAAACAGAAAACAACTCGTACTTTACTTATAAATTTGTTGTTGTTGTGGTACTTTCTATTTAAATGTACAACGTTATTTAAGAAAAAAAGACAAACCGATCGACTTATATAGCGAAGACTTCCAAACTTCAGCTTAGGTGCAAGTATTAAAACTCAACAGCGTGACGGTTATGAACTTAAAAAAAGTATTGGGGTGGATGCTATGATAAATACTAGAAAAAATTCTAACTATTACACAATTTATTTATATCATAACATGTTATGATACTATTAATTATTACTTCACCAAATGTTTTGCATAAGCTGAACTTGGCCAGGTGGATAAGGCGCTCGACTCGTAATTCGAGGATCGCGGGTTGGAATCCTCGTCACACCAAACATGCTCGCCATCTCAATTGTGGGGTCGTTATAATGTGACGGTCAATTCCACTACTCGTTGGTAAAAGAGTAGCCCAAGAGTTGACGATAGGTGGTGGTGATGACTAGTTCTTCGTTCTAGCCTTACACTGCTAAATTAGGAACGGCTAGCGCAGATGGCCCTCGAGTAGCTTTGCTCGAATTTCAAAAACAAACAATAAGCCGAACTCAATATGTATATACTTAAAACATGGCATACACTGTGCAATGGCCACAGTAAATTTGTATGAAGTGGTAGAGACGAAAGTAATGGTGGTAGGGACACCTTCTATTACAATCTTTAAACACTCACCTCTCAATGTCCTTGCACAATGTTTCACGTGATTAATTAATTGACGATCACTGAGTGCTTAAGTGTTTTACGGACTGAAGTTAAAAGTTCACAGGTCAAAGCAGAATATGGGTATAACTCAATAAACGGCTCTTGATATTAGCCTTATGGTAGCTGTTAGAGCAGAAATTTTAGGTTATAGTTTTGCAATAGTGGAGACGATTTTTATTGTATTACTCCATAAAGAGTGCTAGTGCATTTTGTGAGATATAAAAGACGCTTGTGTGCCCTCTCCCACACTGTGTATGCTGTTTTATAGAAAGTTTAAGGTTTGTTTTGGTGTAAGGACGTACCGCCATCTATACATTTAGTTAACGTTAATTTACGTCAAAACACAATAAATGCTGAATAATAGCGATAATGGGCGGAGGGAATTGTAAACCTATCATTAACACAGTTTTTGTTTCAAACTATGATCCCACAAAGTTTGGATGAGATTGGTCCAGCGACCTAGGAGTAGTTACATAAGTTACAAACAGAAAGATGTGCAGATTTTTGTTCTTTAAATATATATATTATGATTTTGAGTATCGAAAAACTGAAATAGAGAGCAATCGATAAGACGCATCATGTGATCTTCAGAATATGGTAACCTAGATTTTCAGAATCAGTTGTGAGATGAGCTCTATTTCAGGAGAAACTGTCGTGTGTCTTGTTTTGAAAGCATTTCTTAGACAAACAAGAAAAAACTTCCATTAATGTGTTATCAATCTAAGCTCCATCTATCGTTGTATTGTTTCTGTTCAATGCTACTGGAAACTAAAAAGTTGTTTTTGAGATCAAGTTTAAGTAAAAACAACTTGTTTCGGTTTACTATTTGAAATAGGTTTTTGATAACTGTCATAAAAAGAGAATGAATTTGTTTTAAAACTTTTTTTTCTGACATTCATATTTCTGAAAGTCAAGATAGATTTAGACAAAACGGAAAATAGGCTTTGAAATAATCTGTAGTAATTATTGTTTGTAAAATGGAATATTTGATTGCTTCCATGAAGCATGTATCTACACAATTCTAGTAGAGTTATTGTCAATGAACAAGCCTTGAGGAAGACTTTCTATATCCGTGACGTTTCCTATCGTATTAAACACGTAGATAGCGTAGAGAATACTAAAGCTAATTTTAAACTGTTTTCAAAAGTGTCACCCTTAGGGCTAATACAAGATTTAGAATGCAATGTTGTAACTAAATGTTTAATAAAGACAAATGCTGAGCTCGCTTAAACTAAAAGGAATTTAATGGAGAAACATGTATGACCATTAATAACGCTTTTTGAACAATGTAGTTTCTTTGTTTTCTATACTTCTCTTGAATAATTACTCGAAATTAATTAATCTTTCTACTTAATTAATTCGGTAAACTAGTGTAACAGTTTTATAAAGTTGTTTATGAAATGAGAAGCTACAGGCTGGAGTTAAGAGGTGGTGATTGTTTGATTAAAAAAGTAACCGTAATTAAAGCAAACTACAAATCAACGTCAAACAAGGATGGCGGTTGAAGCAGTTTTGGATAAGCAGGTTAATTAATAAGTACTAGCCGTAAGAAAAAGCATTGAAAAAGTGAATAGAGATTTTACTGTTATGGGCTTACTCTGTCATTTTATAGTTTACTAATAAGTTACTGTCATTTTACACACTGATACTACCAGGAAAACGTTTTACAAAATGTAATTAATACTATAACTCTTTACACCATAATTCATGAAACCGAAGATCAAAACTGGCGTAATGTAAGATCTCAAGTTTTTTTCTAGACTGAGATCCATTCAGGTAAGACTGTTACCTAATCAATGTGTGATACAATACTTTGAATGTTTATTAGAACAATTATTTAAATGATGTGCACTTGTGCAAGTTTAATATATATATAAAACTTAATATATAAAAGGTTGATCAGACAAATTGAATATATTTAGTTGCATAGATATTTATTAAGCCAGTCGTGTTTACACAATTTCAATAGTTTTGCTTACAATGCAGTTATCTAAACAAAATTATTGAAATTATGTAAACACGACTGGCTTAATAAATATATATGTAGCTAAATATACATATACACACAACCCATTCAACTTTTTTATCTCTCGTAAAATGCAAGAAAATAGTGAAAATGTACATAATTATCTATTCCTTCAATGAGAAAACAAAAAAAGTCTCATTTCAAGTGTAATACACTTTATTACTACATGTATTTTCATTACTTAGTAATTCATGTTTCTGGTCACGTTCGACTGTAATTGCACGAGTACAACTAATATCTCGGTTAACGCCTAAACATTTTTAATTTTTTGAAGACTTTAACTACTTGTATTATTTTAATGGTTAGGTTCATTAACTGGTCAATGGTTGAAGAGAGGGAATTGCTTACAATACGATAGACATATGGATCAAAACATTTATTCTCTTAAAACAGTGGTAAATGTATGGACTCACAATGCTAAAATTTTGATTTCTATTTCCCGCAGTTGATAGAGCGTTGTGGTTTTGCTCTCAAACAAACAAACAAAAAACAACAATAACAAAACATCTCAATATGGCAACTTTGATTAAAAATAACTGTTTATTCAACATGAGAACATAAAATATGTTTTGCTTATAGACAGATATTCATATTTATATGTATTTCATAGACAAATGATGAATTATACATATTTCAAGTAACTAAAATCTTTAGTAGTTCAAAAGAATACGTATGAAATATTCTTATCAAATTTTACTTTATTCGAAAATACTTTACTTCTTTATAATATGTATAGAGTATCAAAGTCGTCTTTTCTAAAGTAATATTCAAAAGTATGGATTCACAATAATTAGGCCCGACATGGCCAGGTTGTTAAAGCACTCGATTCGTAATCTGAGGGTCACGGGTTCGAAACCCTATCAAACTAAACATGCACGCCCTTTCAGCCGTGGGGACGTAATAATGTAACGGTCAATCCCACTATTCGTTGGTAAAAGAGTAGCCCAATAGTTGGCGGTGGGTGGTGATGACAAGCTGCCTTCCCTTCAGTATTACTCTACTAAATTAGGGACGGCTAGCGCAGATAGCCCTCGTGTATCTTTGCGCGAAATTCAAAATAAACAAACACAACAATTAATACAGCAAACAAATAGAAAAGCGTGTAAAATTACACCATCACTTTATTCTTTATTTCGGCAATGCCACGCATCATAAACAACAGATTTTGGGTCATTGTAAGATAAATGTTAAGGTTTTATAGCATGCATTTTTAAATCGAAAAGCTAAACAATTGGCCATTTGCAGTGTACCCATCATGGTTATTGAACTCAGATTGTTTGCATGTACGTCCTCCCTTTCAAGCTTACCGCTGGGTTACTAAGGAGGTCGGGAAGGGGGAATATTTTAAGGAATAAACAAATTAATTATAACATGCTTGTTACATTTCAATTAACTTGCGTGTAAGATATAACTTCAGTGTTGCAGTATAAAAGTTGAGAGACATTGTGTTAGGCCTCATGAAAATACATTAGTACCATGGAACACAGGATATAAAATTAGTTTAACAGTTTCCTTGGAGAGTAATATTTGGACTGACATAACAAGGTTCAAATAGATATTTCTAAAGTCTTTTAAATAAAAAAAATATCTAAAATGTATTTTCTGCAATCGTAGCATTTTCTTTTTTTCTTTTTTTCCATTGACATGACAGATTAGAAAGTTTGTCCAGTGGTAAGAGCTCAAATGACGAATGGAGGCTTTCCACGTGACCACGCGACACGTTCACCGTGTACGCCCGACGATCTTCTTCTTACAGTAAGTTGTCCTTCGATTCTTTTCTTTGGGGAAGGGGAGAAGAAAATAGAGAAATGCGTGTTTTTTAAAGCACGTGCATTAACAGTGTTGAAAGTAAAAACAGATCTGAATGTGCTGAGAGCTGAGTCTTCGCTGTAGTATTTTGTATTCAATACCACAATCGATACTTTCCATAACAATGTTAGTGTTCTATTCGACCAATTCCATAACTTAGTCATTAAGTAAAAGTATACTTTTATAGCATAGTCTGGTTTTCATTTGGAACATTACTGACAAGTTACGTGTACTTTCTTTATAATTTGTACGACTGGTTCTCTGTTTTGTTTTTCATTCGTTATATCTGGAGAGAAAAAAGTTTTCCTTGACAAAATAAGGTCGTTTCGGTTGAAAATTGGAACCTATAAAACGTAATAGTTATTTCGGCTTTGCTTGCTTACGGTTGTATGATGCATGTGTCACAATAAATTTAATATTAACTTTGGTCATAAAATGTGATACTGAAACAGTGGTTTACTGGTGTGTATTTGCCAGGGCGTTTTTCCTTCGCTTAAATGTATTAAGAAACGTTTTTCTTTTTAAAAACATATTTGCTATAATGAAAGGGAAGAGATAAAGTAAAACATCATACCATAATAGTATATTAAATTGTCCAGCCCCTTCTCTTATATTTCAAAATTCTAACATTTATTCGTCGAGATTTATGTCGTTAGGGATCATGCCTGAATGGTTAAAACCACAGACAAACCTACCTGCGAAAGTAGAAGCCTTAATCACAAATCTTAACCTTAGGATTCCGAGCCTCAATTCAAGCTGTAGCACCAAAGAATAATCTGAAATTGGAGCTACATCCTGGTACTTTATTTACGAGTCCAGATAAGCTTTGTTCTGTTTCCTAACTCCTTACACAGTTTAGGAGTTAGAGCCGACTTGAACTTGCACAAGGCTTCTATTGATTTTCAAGAACTTCAATCGTTGCTTGGTAACGGATCATTTACTCACGAGACAAATAGCTATTATTTGGATTGGAGTCGAAATCACCTGTTCTAGTATTGTTCTTCAGACAACTTCACAAGCGTTTCACGGTTAACTTTACTCTTCAACTAGGAAAAGTACACCAATCTTTAAAACTGTTGAAGGATACTTCCTCAAATGGCCCGGCTATAAATATCAGCAAATATCTCGTTATATGTTACAGAATAATATGATTTTATGCTCTCTAAGAGAAACATAAAAAATGAAACACGGTGGAAAGCCAATCAAGATAAAATATAGCATATCTTAATACAAGAGACATATGTCTGAAACATTGTAAGAACGTTGCGACAATGTTTACATGCAACAGCAACAATTAGTTTGTGGCCACTTAGATAAAATGAAAAACAAACAAACAATTTATACAGCAATAGGTTAAGCGTATAAGTGAAGAAAGTCGAAAATATAAACTAAACAACACAAATTTCCGAGTTTCACTTTGTAAACAGTTTTTTCATACAGCCCGTGTGTCCTTATTTAAATGAAATACGTTTCTATTTTGTGATAGATATACTGTGTTTTGTTTAACCATAAGTTGGTTTGGAAATCCTGTTTCTCATGCATTATATTTTATTTGTATATATAATTTAATTAACTTTCACAATAAAGAAAAAGCGAAGCACAGCTCTTAGCTTCAGATAAACTGGTTTCTGAGATAAAGCGCATTTTAAACTGTTTTCATCGTATATAATAACCCTAACCATCATTGTCAACATGCAGAGAAGAACTACTAGTATAATTAATATTTTCGAGCTCTGCCAGACAGTACTTGCTTTAAAGTGATCGCTGGACGAATAAAGAAGTTGAACTGGAAGTTGTACTCTCGACATTTGTTCACCGAGTTGAACTGAATGCTATGACTGTGAACTTCATTTATAAAACTAGATTAGGTAAAATAGTCACAAACTTTATTATTGAGTTAAGCATGCTTTTAACCTTCCTTTGACGAAACTGGACCGACTCTTACACTTCTGAGCTTTGTTTACTTAGCTGAACTGAATACTATATTTTCTAACTTCACTTACCATTGTTATATTCTCAACCTTACTTTCATGAAGTTAAATTAATTGTTGTATCTTCAACATTTCTTCTGATAAGATACTTCTAACGCCGAACTGCGGAAATGGCATTGATAAACCGGGTTAATACCATAATTTAAATTGTCCGTTTACTAAATCGAACCCCAAGTGGCTCAGCGGGAAGTTTAAGGGTTTACACCGCTAAAAACTGGGTTTCAATACTTGCAAACTAGCACATTATGTAGCTTCAAGCCTAAGAACAAACAAATAAAATTTTAAACCGAAATGTCTGTTATAATATCGATATTTTATTGTCTTATTTGAACCGGACTAAATTCCGCCTCCCGATTCACTATTAATAAGTCGTATTGAAAAATTTTAGCTCTAACGCCTCTTGTACTATGCTAGTTTGAGTGTTTCACGCCTGAATTCCTTTTTTCTAAGCAGGCTAAGTGTTTCACTCTCAATCTTCCACGCCAAGTTGAACAGAACATCACAATCTCGACTAACATTGCAAGACGCATATTGGTTACTGACAGGTTTCCATTACCCACAGAATCTAGTTAAGTATAATTTAGACTGAAAAGATGTCGCTTCACTACGTTTTTTTTTTAACGATAGGAAATTGTTCAAAGTGTATTTTAATTTTCTTAGAATAGTATGGAGGAAATCTAATTTATTTTACGTATTCTTCAAGAGAACTAAAATAATTCAATTACTTTTTCTTCATCTAAGGTTATTGTTTATTTTATTTTGAGCATACAGGGTTGGAAAATTTATACAGCTGGATATATATAAAATGCTAATTGATTTTAGAGCTAAGCCACAGCAGACAAGTTGCTTTGTTCAACAGTGAGAGACGAGACCCGGATTTTAGCATTGTACGTGTCCGCAGACTTACCCCTGTCCCGTTGGAGACACAACTTTAATTACATATGACATTACGAATACAGAAGAATCATTTCTTTTACCCACAAACACGCTATTTTGTTATTCTAATTACTTTAACTACCAAAGAAAAGTATATAAAGAAAATTATTTAATGCTGTAGAACATTTATGTTAACCGTTTGTATGTTTTTAAATTTGCGCAAAGCTTCACTAGGGCTATCTGTGCTAGCTATCCCTAATTTAGCAGTGTAAAACTAGAAGGAAGGCAGCCGGTCATCACCAACCCTCGCCATATCTTGGACTTCTATTTTACCAACGAATAGCGGGATTGGCCATCACATTATAACTCCCCCACGGCTGAAAGGGCGAGCATATTTGGTGTGACGAGTCGAGTGCCTGGACAATTCTTATGTTAACAGGGATGTATATGTAGACACAAATATGGAATTAGCGCCTCACATTATATAAAGTTACTTGGAGTAACACTAATATGAGCAGAACGATCGGGTATTTTCTAATAATTATTACAATTCTAGTATATTTATATATATGTGTTCTATGTTTTGAAGAAATGAATGTTATCAAAATTCAGATACTTTACAATACAACTGGTGCTTTTTTTTCATACAGTACACAATATAAACATATAAACAGTTTAAAATTAGACTATACAAATGAATAACATATTTAATTGCACCATATGTTGGTTACGTCATTAGTAATTATACAATAGGATAGCCTCGCTAAAACTAGCAATAAAAACTCATAAAATTATTTAATCATTATAAAATACACAAATATTAATTTACATCAAAATGTGAAAATATTGTACGTGAAGTGATCAGTGTGAATTTGCATTTATTGTGATATGTGATGAGTAATGGATTTACTGTTATAGAGTTATTTTAATATCTACGCTTGTTTCAGTTTAATGCGCATAACTTAGTTCGTTAAATGTGTATTGCGAAAGTCCCGCCTGTTCTCCAAATTTGTAGAAGATTCTTGAGCGTGAGAATCAACAATCTACTACGTATGTAAAACAGTAGTGATTGCCAAGTTTCACTGTGTCAGTATTTGGGTATTGATGTTGTTAAATACCCAGGAGGGTCAGGTACATTTGACCTCTTCCTCCCTCCCGAACGATTATAGCGTCTGTCTTTAGGTTTTTTTTTTTTTAAGCTTTGGGCCAGAGTAAAAGTATAACATCATACTCAGGTCCATTTCAGGGCTCAGTCCATGCATGGACGAACAAGAAGTTTTTGGTTTTTTTTCTTCATTTAATTTTTTTTCTATATATATATATTTTTTTTGTATTTTCATATATATATATATATATTTGTTTGTATTTTTCTCCTTTTTCTCGATTGAGAGAATGCTACTACTACTTGTAGTAACACACACAAAAAAAGAAAGTAATAATAATTATTATTATTCAATACTTGAATAATAATTCAAAAAGAGAAGAAAGAAAAAAAAATAAAAATAATAATGATTAAAAAAAAAAACAATAATTATAATAATAAAAAGAAACAAGGACTAAGTGTCTAGTGCATAGTGGCCAGCTTGTGTTACATTTCTTAAATATATGTTAAAAGGGGAGAGGTATTTAGGACTATTTACATCATGTACGTGATATCTGTCGAGATCACACATTAAGTCATTTTTATGCCAATTCTTATTGAAATATTTTAGAGAATTATGCAAGAGTCTTTCAGATATAGTGTCTATGTTTGCATACTTGTGCATGAATGTGGTTGAGGTGCTACGTGGTACTTTATATGCTGAAGTTAGTACTGAATTTTGTATACGTTGAAGTTTCTGTATATGTGTGGGTGCTATGTTAATCCAGGCAGGTGATGCATATTCTATTGTTGGTCTAATGTATGTTTTGTAAATTTTAAGTATGTTGTCTGGTGATGTTCCTTGGATTTTACCTGAAAGACTTCTTGCATAGTTTGCTCTTTTCCAGATTCGTATCAGTACATTTTTGAGTGATTGCCAACATAACTGGTAGCTGAATTTTCGAGAATCGCGCCTAATGAGTATAAAAGGCAGTTATGACGAAACGAGGAGAGACAGTATAATATTGTCGAGTTGCTACAGTCAGTATACTATAAACTTCGGAAGCTGTAATTGTAACAAATGTTTATTAATCGGAAAACTACAGATAATTCAACAAGAACATTTATAGATTTCGAACATTACAGACCGTTTAACTTTAGTGAAGTAAATTCAGACGTTAACATTTCTACGAGGACATTAAATATCTTCGTAGGTAAAAAGGCAGCTTGTAAGTGGGGCGAGGACAATCAAGAATAAACAGCTAGCTAGCTTAAGCGAAGAGTAACATTATCAACTCAGAATTAATTCGTTCGACGTGGACCTTGACCGTCAATGAAATATTCAACTCCAGACCAGATAGAAGAGTGAATTTTAGTTTTGTATATAAATCATTATTTCTAATAACTGTTTGTAACAACTGATATTATAAATCGTATTGTTGTTTGTACATAAAAAATATATTTGTGTTAAGAAAGAAAATTGTGCGTATCAATTGTTGGCAAATATCATAAATTTCGTACGTATCGACATATCTAAATTCAAACTCAAATTCACGGCTAGTTGAAATCATGATACGTTAACAAACGCAACATAACAAACCGGAGACTCTTCCAAGATAAACTTTAATTATGTAATACGTAACAGATGAATGCTAGTTTTAATTCTATACAACTGTATACATATACTTTAAATAATCTGTGTTGTTGTGAATTCATATATCAACAGATTATTTAGTTCAATCTTTGTAGATAACAGCAGTGACTAAATTAATAAAAAACCTACAATTGAACTATAATTTATGTTTTGCACGTTATATTAAACAGCGTTAAAACAGCATAATTTATATATTACACTCTGTTTATAGGTAGAAATAAAAATTCAGTTTATGAGTCTAAAATCTGCAAATGGCAAACATTTAGTTGCAGTACAAACCGAGTGATGTCGTTTTAGTTAATATTTCGAGGCTTGAAAATCTGATAACTGTGAATGCACAGGCATTATATCACCAAAGAAAAGTAATAGAGACCTTTTAAAGGAATCAGTACATATAAAATGTATTATATTTAATTATATTATATTATATGAGAAGCAAATGTTGTTGTTTATTTGCAGAGATATTGCTTATTGTAATGAAGGTTGAAACCACTTACTTTTAATCATGTTAGAGTGGATAGGATAATCATTACTGTTCCTCATCCTCCACTCCCACTTCTCAGACTGCATTGGCTACTTTTAATGTCAAGTGTTAATGTTTAACTGGTCAACAAACTACATGTTTAGTAACAGCTGAATAAATGGTGTCGGCCTAAGGATTTTCTGATGATAACACTTGAATATTTAAAAAAAAAATAAAGAAAAATATGTTTCCTTAAGTTTTGTACTCTAAAGCAAATTGTTTCTAACAGGTATAATTAACATTAGTTTAGTGCCACCGACCGTTTTATCTTTACGTTCTGATAACTATATAAACAGACAGATGGCACTGAACGCTCTACCAAAGCTCTGATATCACCACAGTGGATGATCAATTTGGAACAAATACAAATCCAATTAAGCTGATTTAAGTGATCAGTAAAGCTAGTTATAAATGATAAGTTGTCTATGAGATTTTGGATTGTTTCTACGCTATATCAGAATTGAAGGATGAACTTATCCTGAATTGGAATTTTTAATCTAAATATTACTTTTTAACCCGGAAATATCATACATTATACATTTCTAGCTTAACGTTAATGTTAAGCTATCTTAGTGGTTATCAGTATCAGATTATATCTCCAGTCTTATGTGTTTTAAAATCAGTTTCAAAAAACTCACAGTAACAATTAGATCATATAGATTTAACAAAGATAGTTTTCACTTCAGCAAAATTCATTACGAACACAGAAACTGTTGTTAATCGTATTTTATTTAAATATATCCAAATTCGATTTATTTCGGTGTGTGTATTTCAGTCTTAAAAATAATATAATAGTAACTAGTATAAAACGATTTTTTAACACTGCGTAAAAGATACATGGTAAAATGCCTTGAAGATACTTACATCTAAGATCTTTAATCAACAAATATCTAAACTAACCAAGTAAATTAATATTCAGTATACATGAAAGACATTACGATCATTACAGCATAGCACAATGCTGCTTAGTGATATAATGCACGAACGCGCCATCATGCCTTTTGTTTAACATTATACAAATATAGCTCATCAAGAAAATTATGTACTTTAAACTGAATTAGCTACCGGAGCACATTCAAGCAAATTTCAGCGTAACTCATGTTAATCCATGCATTATCTCCAAGTCTGAGCTATAATCTTATAGCGCAGAGAAGAAACCATGCGTTGTATAGATTATTACTAATGTACATGATGTTCAACCTGTCCTAAGCATCAAATCAATAGAGTCTCCTTAATGAAAAGTGGATAACATTAGTCAATATGAACTTGTTTAGTTTGGTGTTTTAATGTAACAAGGAGATTTTAAGTTTTACTCAAGCTTTTAGGTATTTTTTTAAAAAAATCAACTAATAGCAATAACTTAGCTAAAAGATTTAAATTCCCTATTGCAAATTAAACAGGGCTTCTACATTGTTTGCTATCAAAATCACTCTTTCAGCAAATTAGAAAATAAGCATCGTTTTTGTAGCTCTGCAGTATATAATAAAAATTTTCTAAAGCTACAAAACGCAACGGATTGAAAAAGGATCGTACGTATGAATGGCAAAAACAAAATCTACGAAGAAATATATTTATCTTTACTTCTTATCTTGGACAGCGGATCAATGACCGGGAGATAACAAAATAGATTTATACAAAATATATATCGTAAATAAAAAAATACGTGTGTACGTATCGAATCTTTGAAAAGTTTGAGTTTTCAGTTTTTTACAGTCATAAATATATATAAGGAAACAGTTATATGGATTTGAATGTCTAAAGGAGAGAAAGCGTGTAATGCAATAGCGTTTTCTAGTGAAAAGCGTTGCAACATATAGAATATTGAAATAAAATTAATGTACTCAGTACAGAATGAATAATTTGGGATATATTCTACAAGGAAAAGTTTCTGTACAAAATCAAACCTACACAACATGTGACTTTGATTTTGCTTCTTTTCACGAAATTAGATTGGAAATGAATTATGAATTAAAAATTGAGAGCAAATATAAGTATTGTATATTATTATTAAAGTTATGAGGATAAATTCAAGTTTTTTTTTTTCTTTTTAGGGTTAAAAAAAGAGACCTTTATGATATACGTTTTACTTTTTGTTCCGAGTGAGCTGCTTCTAATAGACAGGTGTAATTTAGTGGGTGGCTGAGAATCGGAAGTTACAAGGTTAGATATCGCGCCATGATACCACTAAATACGTTCTGAATGTTCAGCTGTAGATGCGTTATAAGGGTGATAGTCATTTCATTATATGGTTTTATCCTACACAACACTCACTGTTGACCAGCTTCATTGCATTTAAACAGTTATTCACAGTTAGGAATTCCTGTATCTAAACCCAAAGCTTTTCTGACTCACAATTAATCCCTTGTGCACATAAGGTGCCCTTTAGGTTCCACAATATCTATGCTTGCTAAAAGCATATTGCTTTTGGTTTTAATTTATTATTTCGTTTCTAATGTCAAGTTTTAGAGTAAAATTTAGATCTAATAGAGAATGTGTTCTCACCACTTCGTAAGTTCTGTCTGTACTTCTTCCTTTGTCCTCTAGTGGCACAGTGGTATGTCTGCGGGCTTATATAAAAATAAACTGGATTTCAATACCCATAATGGGCAGAGCATAGATAGCCCTTTGTATAGCTTTGTATTTAATAACAAACAACAGCTTCTACTATTCCTACTACGTAGTTTAGACGATAGTCTGCCTTATTTGTACAAAATTATTTTGTTTTCAAAATACTTGAATGAAATTATGTTAAATATACTAAGTAAATATTAGGACCATGCATACATTTGTAGAATATTCCATGTTTTTGCGTATGCATAATAGATTGACATAATATGCGTAAAGTGATATCTTGATCTTTATAAATGTAGAGGCGTAGTGTTATCGTGGATTTATTGCAAAATCAGAAGAGACAAATATTTTGACGACGTTTAAAAGGGAATGATAGTAAACAGTCGTGTAACAGTTAATCAACCAGTAAGAAATGAAATAAAAAACGTTTGCCATCATCAACTGCTGATGACTGATCGAGAAATGATGATTAGGTAAATTTAAATCCATTTTTATATTGCATCACCCGGAGTAGTTTCGTGGTTTTGCTTGTTACAGTATGTAGTGTAGGAATGAAACACTCTCCTTCTACGTACAATGTACATTGTAACAGAAAAGAGTAGGATTAATTGCAATACTGATGAAATATTTGTTTACTTTTTCTGTTGGACTTTCATGTTATTAGAAACCTCGAAGAAACAATTGTGAATCTCGGGGTGAAGTGGCGCATAAGTTCTTTAGACAAATGTGTTAATAAAGCTCATGATTTCGTATACATATTTAGGATTAATGTGCAATGTGTTACCAGATGTTACCAACTAAACACTATTCTGAGAACTGTTTATTTCAGTCACAAACAGGAAAACATGACTTTCATAAAATCGCTGGAATTAGAGATGTGAAGGTAGAGTTTCACATGACACATTTAAACCTGTTTGTACTATTTCAGCAGTGTAAGTTATTGTTCATTGTATGGTGGAACTGTTTGGAGATGCTCGTGCAGTACGAATTGGGTTATTTTATCTGTTTAGAAGAGTATGCATCATCTAAAGTGTATTTAAACGCCGATTACAATTATTTACATTCCCCATATATATATATGTATCCTAATAAACTAGATCTTTCCAACAACCGTAAGTTAAAAACCGTTCCACTTATGTTGTCCAAAATGTATTCAGAGAACACGACAAAAGCTTTAGTCATCTTTCTTAGATGGTGTAGTCGTCAGGTTTCAGTCTTGGATGAGCTTCAATATCAAATTTCTCACTGTACACTTCTGTGGGCATATTAAAGAATTCTAGACCATACTTCTTAATGGAGAAATCACAGCAAACCAAGTCGTCTTTTAGGTTGTTGTAAACTTATAGTAGAACTTAATTTCCTTATAATTAATATCAGTATATAAATAAAAACTCATCCAAGTGGCTAAACGGTATGTCTGCGTACTTACATTGCTAGAAACAAGACTTAGATACCCGTGGTGGGCATATCATAGATAGCCCATTGTACAGCTTCATGCTTAATTTCAAACAAACAAAATAAATACAACCGTTTACATTTTGCTATGTTTCCAATTAAGTGAGGGAGCCTACACACGTCTTGTATAAACATATCTATTTTTAGCCTGTATATTTTATGCAGGTGTAATTAACTACATTTTTGGAATCACCTTCATCATTTATGTAAATTAATTCATATTTCTTAATGGTACCTTCTTGTACAGAATTGTTGCAGGTGATAAAAGAGATATCACATTCTAGTTATGCTTTTTGGAACATCAATAAAACCGCGGCCGCCATCTTACGTTCAGTTTTCGTTTAGTTTAGCCTACCATCTCAAAATGGTTATTTTTATTTTCTTTATCACTTTGATAGGATATATTTATAATTTAACTGGATGTTGTTTTTATGTAATAAACAGTTGTGCTCCACTGTTGTACTTTTAGTATAATCTCTTCATTTCGTCGTTTAGCCCCGCAGTAGCTCAGCGGTGCGGACTTACAATGCTAAAAATTGGATTTCGATACCCGTGGTGGGCAGAGCACAGATAGCCTATTGTGTAGTTTTGTGCTTAATTCAAAACAACAACAACAACAATTCGTCGTTGAATCCTTCAATACCATTCTAACCAACTATATCATGAGACTTCTGTTACCTACAGGTTTAACTAGCTTTTAGCTAACTGATTTTTATTAAAATAACTACAGAGCTAATTAGGTAAAACATTTTGCTAATGAAACTAAGATTTAATATAAATAAAATTTTAAAAGGATAGTGACAATGCATAATTCCGTTGCTACTAGCGAAGGAATACTGAAATTTGGTATGGAAATCTTTGTAACACTTCCAAGCAGCCAGAATACGCTATATTTTTGTATGGTAGAAATTGTCTTATGCATAGAGGAAGATTGTTGGCTGATAAAAAATACTGAATAGTACCATTCTACAATCAGACAAGTTAGTTATATTATTTCATAAAGTAGATGAAACAGGGTCAAGTAATGTCGCCTTCCGAACAGAGGCCATCTGGTAATGTTAATGGTTCATGTCTAGAGATACAGGTACACGCAGAGATGTGCATTATATTTATTTTAACTCAGAATCTTATCATTTAACAAGTCTGCCAAGTGCATTATGCTCCTTTGTAGAATACGTAGTCTTGTATTTTGAAAAAAAAAACTACTAACGAGACCAGAAAAACATGCCAGTGCTCCACTGAAACATATATTTGTCAAATTCTTTTCGCTCGTTTCATATGTAAGCTTAAATACGTAGTTTATTATTGGAAGAGAGCGAACAAAGATTAGTTTAGGTATGTTGCATGACTCAACAATTTAGTTAATCTTTATTTTTAATACTATTTGATGATATGTACAGTATGCATGGATTAGAGACCACTATAATTCACCACTGTTCATTTTAACATCAAAACATGATCAGTTCGTTTTCGTGCAGATATTTCAGAGTTTCATAATGTCTAAAGGGAGATCTAACACATATAAAGCAAATTTACAGTTTATTCCTATAAAATGTTGTGTATTCACTTTCAGTTGAGATCGCTTCCTAAAGCTGATGAGGAATGTTTTCTTCAAGCCTTTGGAGATACTTAAGGGGAACTGAATTCTAAGCTTTTCGAAGCACTTCTCAGAATTTCTTTTTTTCTTCTTATGATTTCGATTGTCTTTTTTTGTTTTCGCAATAAAATAGTTCCTCACATACTTTCAACAGTGTTGAGGTTTGGGTTCAAATATTTCTTCTCCATTTCCTTTTGTTGTAACATACATTTTTTTGTCTTTTATTAACATCTATCTCTTGAAAATCGTTACTTCTATTCATAATCATGTTATTTTCAGTTTTCCTTTTCCTATCTTTGAATTTCCTATGTCTTTCTTTAATACTTCTATGTGCCACATTTCCTTTCATTTTCATCCTTCACCGTTTCTTCTCTCTTCAATTCTATACCAATCACTCCAATATTCTATCAGCGCTTCGCAAATAGCTTTATTCTGCATTATTTTATTAAATTCCAAATTTTCGAGTCAGTTTTTGTGGATTTCATCTTTTGGTTTTTCATTCTATGCTCGGATCTTGAATTTCGATTATCAGCTTTTATGTTTCTATATTTGTTTTCAATTGAGTTCCTTCATTTGAGTTTGCTTATTTCTTTATAAAATTAAGCACAAAGCTACACAATAGGCTATCTGGGCTCTGCCAATCACGGGTAACGAAATCCAGGTTCTGGAGTGTGAGTCTACAGACATACTACTGTTCCATTCGGAGGGGTTGGGTATTTGAGATAGGTTCATTAATGTTTTCAAAAAATGAAAGATTCTTTTGAATTGCATTTTTCCATGATTTGCTTAATTTTCGAATTTCAAGATTTTCCAAAATGCAAATTTTCTGTCTTCCGAAAAAAAACAAAAAAAAACTTATAGAGCACAAAATAGCTTCAAATTCTTTTTTTTATTTTCATCAACTGTTTTCTGGAGTTTATAATTTCTTTCATAAGATCTGTTTTGTGCACTCTTCCAGTAAAGCATTTAATATTCTTTCTGTTAATCGTAACATTTGCCATGGATTCCATTAAGTTTGTTTTTTGCATCCATTAATCAAAACTTCTTTGTAATTTCTCTAAGAAATTCTCAAACATTTTTCCACTTTCGTAATTAAATCCTTAAATTTAATATCTTCTTTACCATTTTGAGGTATCCCTTTAAGTAATTCTATCTTAGACTCTGATCTAGCGTCCAAACGTTAGCTGGATTAAACTAACAGGCCTTATAGAGATAATTAAACCACCTCTAAGATTCTCTTTAAACAGGCACTAATAAGAGAGCAAAAGTAACTGGTAAGTCAGTAGTAAAGCTATTTCCAAGTCTTACAGAGAAGACAATAAAGTAAGAGATATAAAATTATGGAATAAATAAGTATGGAAATTGCATTTCTATACCAACAAAAAGTCTAACTATAATAATATTTTAACGTAGAGTATTTAAAGGAAATCATATAAGACAAACTTTAATTTTAAGTCTATTCATATTAAGTTGTGGTTTTTACACATTAAAAATACATTACTATTATTGTATTTTAAATATATAGCTTTCTGTTATTGGTTCTGTAAGGTTTCACTTACACTATGTTGCTGATTGTGTGTTGTATTATTGAGTTTATAAGAAACGAAATAACATTTTTTTCTGCATTTTCGTGAACTTCTTTGCATTCTAAGACAATGTAAAGTTTGTGTTATTATGCTGTACTTTGTGTTACAAACCATTGTAGGCAGCTACATTGTAATATATTTAGCTGCTGGCTTCTGGTTTTACAGTATTGTATTTTATATTTTGTAATGTTTGAGTATATACATGACAGTAAAATACTTTTGCTGTTGTTTCAAAGAATTTTATTTTGCCACTATGTTTTCTGAACTTATGAAAGATGAATAGCTTGTAATAAGTGTCATCTGTTCTGCGACACACGTTCATATTACGCTATGACATTGCACTTTGTACGTGGAATATAAGACTGTTTGTTCCGTCTGTCGTCAATGAGAGTAAAGTTTGTATGCAGACAAAAGACTAGAACTTTTAGATTTTGATTCAATTTCTATTCTTAAATTCAGGTCGTCTTGAAAGTAGACCTTACGCAAGGTCAATAAATGCTATAGTGGGTTTACCTGTACAGCTCATACATAATATATACTTACAGACTCTCTCGTGCAGGGTCTATGTGTGTGTTTTTTTCTTATAGCAAAGCCACATCGGGCTACCGGCTGAGCCCACCGAGGGGAATCGAACCTCTGATTTTAGCGATGTAAATCCGTAAACTTACCGCTGTACTAGCAAAGGGCGTATGGGTGGTAGCCTAGTAGTTTAGCGTACTACACTGTGAATCCCAGGGTCCATGGTTTGTCATCGGTTCACGCAAAATTATTATTTATATTTTAGGTATGTTGGTGAGCCATAAGAGTAACGGCCAAACCACATTATTTGGTGAGACAAGAGTAATCCAAGAGTAGATGGTGGGCGCTGTTGACTTCTCTCTAGACTGTCTACTAAACGTTACGTACAGTTGTGTACAGATAATCACTTGAGTAGTATGCGCGAAAATGTGAAAACAAACACAAATCTGTGTTTCCTTTATTGGAATATCTAAACCTGTTATGGACATATGGAAATCTCTGAGGGCTATAGTTTTTGTTAAAAGCAAAACAGTGATTTCTGCAAAACTATAAAAATAATTCTTTGTTTAATTTTTTTTTAATTATCAACTATTGGATGGGAATTTAGAGCGTCAATCATTTAATCTGAATGAATTTGCAATAGCGTTACAGTTTTGTTGGTTTGATATTGCGTATGTTTTAGTCATTCTTGTTCTACCTATCAAAATGTAGTTTTCCTGTATGGTACTTTCCATATAAGTCTCTGTTGCTGATTGTTTTACCTGGTCTATGAATTGTAAGATATTACTGTTCTCGTCCCGTTGCCGAAAACGTACACCCCGTATTTTAAAGTTTGTGACTACGTTATAAGAGGGTCTCTGAAATTCCACAATTCGGACAGATAATAATTGCCCAAGAGCTGGTGGTGAGTGCTAATTAGAAACTAACTTTCCCCTGTTCTATCAGATCATAGAAAGGCTTAGCTTTGTGATTAAAGCTATCTGTTGGTTAATCAAAACTACTTAAGTGTTATTTTGAGATCATGTTTAATATTGCAGCAAAAGATTGGCCGTTTTGATATTAGATGAAGACTTGCACTGTAAAGAAATCTCGTAAAAATACATGAATTAACCGTTATTGTTTAATGTTAAAAACCATTAAATGATAAAAAACATTGAAAAATGCTCTAAAAATAAATCTATATTTTAATTTTACTGGAATTATCCGAACGTTGAATGCTGAATTACAATGAATTTAATTAACAGAAGGCTTCGTGAATTAGTATAAACTTCTGATTTTACTATTAGAATAAAAGGTTTCACAGTTCGGCCACTTGTCTTCTTACCGTAATTTAACAGTAAAATTTTTAACAGAATAATAGCTGGACGAATCAGGTAATATCGAATGTTATGAAAGTTGTTCCCCAGTGGTACAGCGTTATGCTTGCATACTTAAAACGCTAGAAACAGGGTTTCGATACCTGTGATGGGAAGAACATAGCTACCAATGTGTAGCTTTGTGTTTCATCACAAAGAAACAAATTATGAAAGTTTTAAAATAAATTTCATGCACTTGAAAGTTTGTTTGTTTGTTTTTTGAATTTTGCATAAAGCTACTCGAGGGCTATCTGTGCTAGCCGTCCCTCATTTAGCAGTGTAAGACTAGAGGAAAGGCAGCTAGTCATCACCATCCACCGCCAACTCTTGGGCTACTCTTTTACCAACTAATAGTGGGATTGACCGTCACATTATAACGCCCCCACGGCTGAAAGGGCGAGCATGTTTAGCGCGACGGGGATGCGAACCCGCGACCCTCAGATTACGAGTCGCACGCCTTAACACGCTTGGCCATGCCGGGCCATGCACTTGAAAGAACTTGGAGGCTAATGCGCTTGACTACCAATATGTGGGTTGAGGAATCGAATCTCGTCACTGAACATGTTCGCCATTTCAGCTGTGGGAGAAAAGAACGATATATGTGACAGTCAATCTCACTTTTCGTTAGCAAGCAGTAGTGACGAGCTGGCTTTTGACGGTGTTGACAAGTTGCCTGCCCTCTAGTCTATCACTTCTAAATTCACTTTAGTTAGCGAAAAGAGCCCTAGAGTGTTGGCCCGGCATAGCCAGGCGGTTAGGGCGCTCGACTCGCACTTTTAAAGTCGTGGATTCGAATCTTTGTCACACCAAACACGATCACCTTTTCAGCAGTAGGAGTGTCATAATTTACGGTTAATCCCACTATTCATTGGTAAAAGAGTAGCCCAAGAACTGGAGACTGGGTGTAATGACTTGCTGCCTACCCTCTAGTCTTACACAGCTAAATTAGGAACGGTTTGCGCTGATAGCCCTCGTGTAGCTTTGATGAAAATTCTAAACAAACAAAATCAGCGATTCGATTCTCCTCGGTGGACTCACCATATAGTCCGATGTGGCTTTGCTATTAGATAAACAGACACAAATACACTAAACAAACAAACAAACAAACCCTAGAGTGCTTTTGAGTAACATTTAAGAAACAAAGAACACAAACCATTTGAAATGTCTGAACATCTATGTAAAACATTTTAAAGTCCGCTTTGCATTGCATTATTTCATTTAGAATTGTTAACACATATATAATTTTAGATAACGCGATAGTATTTTTAAAGGAATAAATATAAATAATTTTAGATAACGCAATACTATTGTTATAGGAATAAATATTAATAATTGATGAGAGTGTACACTACATATATGACCAGAATTTTAACCTACAATTAACAGAAATGTTCGTTTGAAGTATATAGAATAAGTATGAAAAATAGTTACCAAGAATAAACGCACAAAATATAACAAAATGTTTTTGTTGTTTGACGAATTTTCCACAAAGCTATTCGAGAGCTTCTTTGTGCTAACCTTCACTAATTTTAAGTGATAGATCAGAGAAAATGCAGATTGTCAACATTACCCACCGCCAGCTTTGATACTTTTTTCTTGACCAAAAGTGAGATTGTCCCTCATATTATAAAACCCTCATGGCTCTAAGGATGATCATGCTCGGAGACGGGACTCAATCCCTCGATTTGCAGATAGGAAGTCGAGCATTAAAACCCTTAGGTGATGTCAGATCTCAAACACTCATTACATTTAATAAACTGTGATGTCATTTACGGTGTATGTTACATTTATCACTAGTGTTTTATTGTTGGGAATAATTTGTTGGTGGTTATTACGTTCAATAGGCTTGCAGGATTTTAAATTACAAATGATTTGCTTTTATTCAATATTTTATTATATGTAATAACATTGCGCTATATCTGTTGTGATTACGCATAGAGTAGTTTACATTACGTGGTTAAACAGTCTATAAATTCCGAATGAACAAGGCATCCGTTTTGATATCTACATTATTTATTATGAACGAATGAGGTGAGAAATCTAGTACCAACTGAAATTACGGCACTGAGCGTAGTTTCTCAATAACTCTGATTGATATTGATTTTAGATTAACACATAGATTTGAAATAAGAATCGATAGTAGCAGAAATGAGAAATGGTAAGGGAACTATGGACTAAGTTATTTTTATATAACGTTGATTTACTGGAAGGTCTGATAAACTCTGGCAACAGTTGATAAAATGCGAAGAGCTTTCATGCTACACATTATCAGAAATGATGATTGAATAACACCAATTAAATAACATGGAACATATATAGAAATATATTTTTAATTTTAATGTACATATAGGTCTGACAATAAGCAGCGACATAGGATTCAAAGAATAGATTTGTAAATTTATGTGGCAATTACATACATTAAAATATTGTACAACGTGCTAGAATCTGCTTATTTTACGAGAGTTTTATGCTAATATTTTTATACCGTAATCTGACAAATAAGGCCATTTAGTTAGATTTATTCAAACAATTTTTAAATCGATACTAATGTCATTAAACTTGAGATTTTAATTGGTGAATTCTAGCATGAAAACGTTTAGAGAACAAACTTGTATTTTGTATTGATACAGGAAGGTTTAGAAAAATTACTGAGATAATTTTTTGCGTTCATGAACAGCATAATAGAAACTTTTATAATTTCACTTTTGTAGAAAATATTTATAATAATGTGAAATGTGTGTTTTATTTAATGTGTTTGAACTGACAGGTTCAAACTCAAGTTAGTATTTAGTGACTACTGCAGATTTTATAGATTTAAAATTTTTAATCCTTTGTTTTGATGTAGCAGTGGTACAACCTATTAAATATTTAGGGTTTGTAACAATTGTGTGGCTTTTCACTAATTAAGGAATGAAGTGGAGCTGAATCCGCCTGTTCTATGTTCTATCTACTTGTTATAGACAGTAAAATAGGGATTGAACTTCAAATATGCGTAAAACGTATCTAAGGTGAGAATTGCGCTTCATTTCTGCTTGATTTCTCAAAGTAAGAAGATTCATAAAAGCCAAAACGCATTTATCCAGATAGATAAAATATCCAGATAGTTCGATTACTGTTTGTCGATAACGATTTTAGTGAGAGGGTGTCGTGAAACCTTATAAGTATAGTGAGTATTGGTATAATAAGCCTAAAGTAAAGATGTAGTGTGAGATCACCAAGCTTATAGCCAACTGGATAAACTTTATAATGAAAGTAGAAATATCGATTCAAGTTTAAACTTAAGTCACTTCTCATTTAAACTATTTTCTGTTATACCACCAAAGTTTATAATAAAAAAACAAACTTCTTTAATTAGTGGAGTTTCTAAATTAGGATATCAACAAATATTTTTTTCCACTTTTGTTGTCTATACATTTCATTTTATACGTTAAGTGCGCAGCCTAACAACAATATATGATTATACCTTTGTTGATAAAACCATGATATAAAAGCCATTGTTGGAACGTAATGTTACTAAAACGTACTGGCTTTTATATTAATTAATCTAATTGATTTTTACCAAAACATAGGCCTGCAAATTTAAACTTCATAAAAGTTGTTTTGGTTTTAACAACCAATTTTCCATAATTAAGCTGCGCACATTTCAAAAATAATGTTAATTTTTTTCCGTCACGTAAGAATTTCTTTTACAAGTCGGGAAAGAAAAAAGTTACTTAGATCAAATTATTATCTCGTTTACCACAATGAACAAAATGTTGTGTTTATTTGAGTTACAGTGTTCGAAAAGGTGTGAAGGTAACTTTTTGTTTTTTGAATCTGGTTTCCATTTTTCTGCAAATCAAACAAACACAATACAACCATAGAAAACACTCAAATATTAAATAAAGAAACAAACATAAATTGTTAAAGAAGCCTTACTTATACAACAACTGAGGCCCAAAATAAACCAATACAAAGGAATACCTAAAACTAGTTTTAGTAATCAAGTTATTCAGGCTTTAATCTAGGTAGTTATTGAGTAATGAGATTATAACTCTTTATTAAGTTACACGATAAATGAGTGGAGACACTTCATTAGACCATACCATTATATTGCGCAATTTAATTTAGTTTATTCTCAAAGCGCATTTGAAGAACGTAAACATTGAACTATATTTTGCTAGTTAAACAGTCAACATGCTATGTGGTCTTCTAATTTATATCCATAAAATATTTTAAGAAAGCGGTATAATATAATAATAATATATATAGATATGCTAATCTTACAACTTTATAATATTTATAATCCCACAGTTCTACTGCTAAGTTATTGAGGGCTTCTTACTACGAGATGTACTACAACTGCGTTGGAAAATATGATGAAATGGCTTTTAGGGGTAAATATTTCCTTCTAATAACAAGTTTTATGGTATGGGCACCTATTTATATCTGGCGACACATGATTATAATTAATTATACTTGTCATACGAAATTTGTAGTAGGCCTACTACATTTTAACACTTCCTTGTTTTTCAAGTCTCTCGTGGATTTTCAAAACTTTGAAGAGTGTATATTAATAGTATTTCATTCACAGCAAGTGGCTTATGTATATATACATAATGTTCTGACCATCATTGCGTTTGATGTGACCCAGCCATCCTGATGAGCTTTGACTTGAGCGAAACATGTCGTCGCTAATGGATATAGTGAATACAGTGTGGTTGAAATGTTTTTATTATACATTCTTGTAATTCGTAACAACCTTTAACGGATTAGATTAAGAATGAAGCGTTAAAAGACATAATAGGCCTAATAGTGATGTAGTTTGACAAGTATAATTAATCATTTCCTTCCACTTTTTGTGAGATGAAACATAGAATAACTAGGAATTATATTCGTGGGTTGTTGTTTGAACTGATTTATCACATTTAATGAAAAATTCAATTGTGATATAAAAAGTAGAAAAGTGTTTGACTAATAAAAACTGAATCAGTAGATTTTGTTTGAAAATACAAGACTGCCATTTTAACATTCAATCAAAAAATATAGCAGATAGCCCTCGTAAAACTTTTCACGAAACTCAAAATAAAATGTGAGAATGAATTTAATATAATATGTTGAATAGTAACTCATCAGTTTTTATTTACACAAAATATGTTCTCTGCCTATTTTAGTTTTTCTTTATTTGTACTTTTTTTTTACAATGTTCGTGGCTGTTCAGTTATAAACCGGAGGGCTTGTAAACCTAAAAATCGCGTATCGATACGAGCAGTTGGAAAGCAACGCATTCACTTTTCAGCTTTATTTTTAACACACAGATGCCCACTGGATAGTAAGCAGTAATTTTACGGAGTTACAACGCTAAAATTTGGGATTCGATTCCTCGCAGCCTACAGAGAGCGGATGGCTCGCTGTGTAGCTTTATACTAATAAAACAATTCCAACAGTTCTTCAAATGGTAGTTTCTCACAATCATTCGGGAAAAACAATAATGAGTTGGAGTGGTATTATTTTTAGGTTTCTAGGATTGAAGAAGATACGACCTATTTCGTTGTATTTATCATGTATTTACCTACTGGTAAAATATACCAATTACAAATTAATTATTTCATTCCGTGAACTTTTGAATTCGAACGCTTAAGATCAAACTTTTTATGATTTTAAGTTCCGAGTTAATTTAAACTACGCTCTATACTTCTTTATTAGTGAATTAATTGGGCCTGGCATGGCCAAGTGTGTTAAGGCGTTCGACTCGTAATCCGAGGGCCGCGGGTTCGAATCCCGGTCGCACCACAAATGGTCGCCCTTTAAGCCGTGGAGGCGTTATAATGTGACGGTCAATCCCACTATTCGTTGGTAAAAGTGTAGCCCAAGAGTTGGCGGTGGGTGGTGATGACAAGCTGCCTTCCCTCTAGTCTTACACTGCTAAATTAGGAACGGCTAGTGCAGATAGCCCTCGAGTAGCTTTGCGCGAAAATTCAAAACAAACAAACTGAATTAATTTGGTATTGATATTTTTTTTATTATCTAGATTAATAAAAGTGTTATAAAATGTTATTATTTTTGTGTGTTTTTTTCCCTAGTAGATGATTCTAGGGCAAAATTATTCCCCAACGAATCAAATACCATTTGACGTTAGAACCGGATTAGTACTCTCAGTCGTGTTGCACATTACCAAAGTCATTGCATTAAAATTACATTTTGGAGCTGTTTGAATAAAATTAAAATCGATCTGATTTAATTGATTGAGTGGATCAAGGAATAATTGTAGTTATGCTCTCTGATTTTGAGTTTATAGGCTAGAGGGAAGGCAGATAGCCAGTAGAAACCACCATAAATCCTTAGGTCATTTTAATTAAATAGTGGGATTTGATCATTATCTGTATAATGCACTTATTGTTCCTCAATGCGGTAATGGATTGATTCTTGGATCCACAATCCAGCGTATTAATTACTGTCTTTGATTGAGTAGTATAAAATACTACTTGCTTGACGATTTTACTCAACCAGCCCTCAAGTGGCATAGTGGTATATTACACAGATAGCCAACTGTGTAGCTTTGTACTGAACGTCGAACTTTCTCTACCAAAAAATCCACTATAATGCAAACGTTCTAAATAGGCAGATCACTGGTTGAATACGCGAAATTAAAATGATTTCACAAATCAGCAGGTAGTGCGACAATTACAATAAATATCAGATGGAATATATCAGAATTATACTCTGCTAATGTGTATGCGCTTCGTATGAAATACTGTGACACCGTGAATAGATCGCTTTTGTGTAGGGTATACAATAGCACATTTTGATATAGAGTATTCAGATACTCAAGTCACAAAGATCTGTTTATATTAGATATTTAAAATTTGCAAGAGTGTTAATTTTCCTTATACTTAATGGAATTAGAAACAAAAAAATATGGATCATAATGAATCACCAGAATCGTTCTGGAAGCTAGACCTGCAACAAATAGTAACCTATATGTGATAAGTATAGTTCAGTGTCGTGTAGGTCCGGTATTGCCAGGTGGGTTACAGCGCTCGAGTCGTAATCTGAGGGTCGTGGGTTCGAATCCCCGTCGCACCAAACATGCTCGCCGTTTCAGCTATGGGAGCGTTATAATGTGACTGTCACTCACACTATTCGTTGGTAAAAGAGTAGCCCAAGAGTTGGTAGTGTGTGGTGATAACTATCTGCCTTCCCTTTAGTCTTACACTGCTAAATTAGGGACGGCTTGAGCAGATAACCTTCGTGTAGCTTTGCGCAAAATAAAAATAAAACCAACCAAAACAAATCAGATAGAGTACGAATGGATGTGGTTAACATCGAATGGATCAATAAGGTGAAGCCCTAAAATCGTTTTACTATAATACACTAAGTGCTATGTTTAGTACATACATTTGATCTTTGATGTCCTCTCATGAACTACATAGTATTTTATTACGGTATAAATACCCCCCCCACCACACACACAAACACACATCAAAAAGAAAAGGCCGAGTAGACTTTTCCTGTTATATTTGAAACCTAGAAACAGTTAACATTTCAAAAAGTGCCAGTGTGTATCTCGAACAGGATAAAGGGTTCTTTATTATGTAGCATCTTATTAAATTACGACATTTAATAACTTATTCTGAAGTTTATTTATTTTTGTATAATGATGTAGCAAAAATATGTTGAAAAACAAAGAGATTTATAACTTTCCAGATACTATTAATCAGCTGTGAAAATAAACTTTAATATGATAGAACAAACCACTGAATTTACGAAGGGATTTTTAAATGATGTATTACGTATTCTTGATAAAAAAAATCCCTATTACTGGCGCTTGAGGAAATTGTATATAATTTTAAATTCTGAGTTTTTTAAAGCTCTAAATGCATATTTTCGTACTTTCTCTCTATTGTTCTAAAGATATCGCAAATAAAAGTTGAGTATGCAACGAATTCTTCTACATGATAAATGATTTACTGACATTCTTCATGAAAAGTGGGACAAATAAAGCTACTATTTTTACAAAACAAAATTATACGTTTAAATGATTCGTAGAGCATTAAATTAGCTTAGTAAAAAGCACTTAATTGAATAAAATGTTTTGGGTGTAAACTAATTAACAATAATACAATTAATGTATTAGACCATTATGACGTAAATTATAAGAAATATGAATAAAATGCGATAATTACTTCTATACTTATGTTTTACAGCATTCCGAAACTTCTATTTCCAATTTTAGTGCTGTTTGAAATAATTTATATATGTTTTTTCCTCGTGTATTCTGATGAAAAAGATTTTAAAGACATAATTTACCCCGAAGTTCATGTTCACTGCTTTAAGTTAAATTGGTTCAGCCAGTTTGATAGATTAAACTATATTGAAAATGTCAAATTAAATTTATGTTGAAGTCTAAACAAATTAAATAATTTTTAATGTGCGGGTCCAGTTTTATTTTTACGAGAGATGGCTTGTACAAAGCTTTGTACTTCTGTTGTTAAGAGTAAAGTTACATAGTTACCACTGGGTAAGGCACATAAAAGCGTTGTTATCATGAAAAGCTACATAAGTGGTACATGGGCTTTGTCTATTGTAGGAATCGAAACCCGGATTTTAGAGTTATGAGTCGGAAAATTTACCTTTATTACACAGAATAAACATTCTAAGCAGAGACAACTACTGGTTTTTTTTTTGTCAAGTAATTTAGGAACCCACTTAGCTGTTAACATTTTCATTTACTTCAACTGTTCTTTTCTATTTATGTTCTTTGTAACATAATTACAAAGTTTGAAAAGAGTTTACGAAATACAGAACAAAAAACTTATTCTTTAGAATTAGTGGTGTTTGTCTTGTTAATTTCTCCTTTACCGTATACTTCTAGAAATGTGTTAGTAAAGAACTGACATGGCCAGGTGGTTAGGGAGCTCGACTCTCAATTTTAAAGTCGTGGTTCACAAGCATCATTGTCACACCAAACATGTTCGCTCTTTCAACCGTGGGGGGTTGGGTGTTATAATTATACAGTCAGTCCCACTATTCGTTGGTAAAAAGAATAGCCCAAGAGTTGACGGTGGGTGCTGATAGCTAGCTGCCTTCTCCTTAGGTTTACACTGCTAAATTAGGGGCAGCTAGCACAAATAGCCCTCGTGTAGCTTTACGCGAAATTTCAAAAGGAAAAAAAAGATATTGGAATATATTAATATTTATTGGTTAAAGTGATAAATAAAGAAATGTATTTGAAATGAAAAACCAAACAGTTACAAAGCCTAACTTTTACGAAACGTTAATGATAAGTCCATACTGTCAATTGTGATGAATAAACATTAGTGACAAGTCCATACTGTCAGTTTTGAAGAATAATTTAATCTGAATGGTAATGCTTTTCTGTCTATCACTTACTCTTTGGCTACGTTGAAATATTACTTACATTCACAGATAAATATGTTTTCATATAGGGTCTAAAGTGAGTGGTGTTTTTTTTAGATCATTTACACTGAGGTGTGCTCTTTCCACAATCATAAACTTTGGTGTGATTTATAAAATAAATTCACTGAAGTTAGTTCGAAAAAATTAATTTGAGACAGATGTAGATCTACATAAACGGTTTGAGCTAGAAAATTAAATTTGGTTTTCCACTACATAACACTTGTGACATTGACCACATGTGTATGTGTGTATTGCAAAGACTAAACAAGCATTAAAGTTCAGACTATTCATTTTAAATTCATTTGGATTCCATTAACTGAAAATTAAAATGGAAATACATCATGCATATTATAGGCAGAGTTTTTCAAATCAGTAAATATAATGCTTAAGTGAAAAATCACATTTTTCTATGAAATTCTTTTGTAAGAAAAATAAAGAGACTTTCAATTATATTTAATCAAACCGCAAAATCCTATTTGCACAAGACACCATCAGGACAAACGAGAACAATTCATGGCTGGCTGCCTTACAAATTCGTGTTATTAAGAGAGAGAGAGAGAGAACAAATAGTATTCCGAAATAAATAAGAAATGAAAATAAAGATTAAACATAACAACATTGATATTATTTTATATATTTTTATTACTTCACACTGATCTTCGAAAATACAAATAGGAACACCTGTGTAGATTTCACATATATTTTAAATTAATTTGAAGCTATGGCAGTGCCTGGTGGTAAGGGCACTCTACTCGCAGTCAGAGAACTGTGAGAACAAATCCCGTTCCCCAACATTCTCACCTTCTCAATCGTGGTAAATGATAATGTAACAGTCAGTCCTATTTTTCGTTGGTAAAAAGTAACCCAATAATTGCTGGTGGGTGCAGATAGCCTAGTTGCTTTGCACCATTAAATGCCAATTGCTGGTGGGTGAAACCTTCTTTCTCTAGTCTATCTCTTCAGTATGAAGGACAGCTGGCATAGGTATCCGTTGAGTATCTTTGCGTTAAATCCATACTGAAGATTTACAGTATAACTTGAAAAACAAAGGTTTACTATCTTTCACTCGAACTTCACAGCGTAATAGGAAATGGTTTATTTAATGTTATTTGTATTTGCACCACAACAGAAAACATCTAAACTTTTTTTCGTTAAGACATAAAACAACGTATTTCGATTATTTTCAACTGTGAAATATTTATGTGAAGCCTTCTAGAAGCCTAAATTTTAGCTTAAGTTTTATTTATTTATTCTGAAGCTTAATACTTTGAAACGTGAAATTCAGAGCACAGTTACATGTTTTGTATATTTTCTTAAGACAGAAACAAATTGAATGATCTAAATCTGTTTTCAGCGTCATTTGATTTTTTATACTGATACGCTTTTTTTATTGTTTTATTTTCTGTTTATCAGCTTTTTTACCAGTTATGTAATTAATATTTAATCGATGAAGTTATTATATAAGTATAATTTCTTCTGCCAAATAATTCCAGGTTTCAGCTCTGAGTATTTTAAGGGTGTACCTGAAGATAAAGAGGCCTAACGTGTAATCAGTCTTGTACGACACGCTCTCAGTAAGCAGACTTTAGAGATTGTATTAGGAAATCTTTCGTAGCACGATTTGTTTTGTTTTGTTTTTTGAATTTCGTGCAAAGCTACTCGAGGGCTATCTGCGCTAGCCGTCCCTAATTTAGCAGTGTAAGACTAGAGGGAAGGCAGCTAGGTATCACCACGTTTAGAACTTGGCTGATTGTTGCTGGCATTCCCAGAAAAATTGATTAGTTGATATTTGAAGGAATAATACATACATGGTCTATTAAATTAACGTCATTTCTGTGGAATCCAACCATAAATGTTAATCTGGTTCATTCCGTTCCTTTACGAGGAATATTGTTCTAATCTGACAAATGGACATAAGACAAACCATTAAAGCGTGGTAAACTTGCAAAATATTTTATTGTATCCCTAGCAAACTTTTTTTGAACAGTCAGTAAAAGTTTGTGAATAAACATAACAAAAACTAAACGATTTCTTGAAATAGAAGTCAAGTTTAGCTAATAACAGCCGTCTAGGCTAAACGTGCTGACGAGTCATAAAGATAATCCAGGGACGAAATTTCGTTACAAAGTTTAACGAGTATTGTTTCTTTAGTTAGACTCGTAGTAGAAACTTTTTATTTTCTAAGTTTGGAGAAAATTAGAACGTTTTAAAGATTTGAAAAGATTTTGTTGAAACAAACAAAAAAATAACAAAGTGAAATTAAAAACAAAAACTGAATGAAACAGAAACACGTTTTTTCGTTTGAATCCCCGTCACACCAAACATGCTCGCCCTTCCAGCCGTGGGGGCGTTATAATGTGCGGTCAATCCTGCTATTCTGTGGTAAAAAAGTAGCCCAAGAGTTGGCGGCGAATGGCGATGACTAGCTGCCTTCCCTCTGGTCTTACACTGCTAAATTACGGAAGGTTAACGCAGATAGCGCTCGTGTAGCTTTGTGCGAAATTCAAAATTACAAACAAGTACGTAATTTAAAGATTAAAATAAACATATCTATGTATAATTTGATATTCAAGTAGTTATAATAATAATGCTATTTATTAACGTCAGGGGGCTGTGTCAGGTTAAAAACAAATGAGTTTTAAGCCAAAGTTAATTGTTTGGTGTTTACAGAACAACATTAAACATGCATTGTGTGTGTTTTGTTTAAGTCTAAAACTGTACAGTTTGTGCTGGCCCACAGCATGAATCGAATATAGAATTTTACCATTATAAGCTCTTGGGCTATCTGGTGTGTCTGCTGTGGAGAAATCGAACCTTGGATTTTAGCGTTGTAAGTTTGTAAGCGTACTGATGTCCCACCGCTCAACACCGAAGAGTCATAGGTGATAAAGAAAACGACAGGTAATGTTAGTAGTAAATCAACTTGTTCTATTTACAGTAAAGTGTCGAATGCATTTTCAAAGTTATTAAAATTAACCTTTTAACAAAATAGTAAAAAAATAAGTATTGTTTGTTTTTGAATTTCGCACAAAGCTACTCGAGGGCTATCTATGCTAGCCGTCCCTAATTTAGCAGTGTAAGACTAGAGGGAAGGCAGCCTAGTCATCACCATCCCACCGCCAACTCTTGGGCTACTCTATTACCAACGAATAGTGGGATTGACCGTCACATTATAACGCCCCCCACGGCTGAAAGGGCGAGTATGTTTGGCGCGACGGGGATGCGAACCCGCGACCCTCATATGACGAGTCGCACGCCTTAACACGCTTGGCCATGCCGGACAAAAAAAACAAACAAAAAAAAACTTGTATTCGGGCTAGTGAGGGAATATGCTAATTATAATACATTGCTCTTGTTAATTATGAGTTAAATTTTAATGAAACATTTACATGTAATGTGTTTGTCATTAACGAGATATCAACATATAAGTTAACCTGAAGATGACGTAAGAAGGTCGAAACGTTGTTCTGTACTATATTTTAATAAAAGTATAAATACCCATACCAGCCGTCTTGAGATACAACATATCATTTATTTATTATTAGTAACGTTTTCATGCGCAATTCATTTCTTAATTATTAAATATTCTCTAGTATTGCAATTTCTAACACAATTTTTATTAGCATATATTATTAATTTACAAAGTACATGAAAAAAGTGTAATATATATATGTAAACGCTTTGGGACTTTAAGTCGCTGTCTGCTGGCGCCATCTAGAAATATTAACTAGAAAATCATTTCTGCAGAAGTTAATACAAAGTTATAACTTGAAAGTATATGTTAAGACTACAAGTAGTTTGAGTGCTAACCCTAAACACGTAGGGCCATCGTTTTCACTACAACTACTTAAAGAATGGATACAAATTGAGCTTGTAGTATTTTTCTTACAGATAATCGCTAGTTTGAGATTCACCTTCAATTTTTCTTCGCAATTAGAATCACTTGTTCACAGAACTTTATATCGTGCCTGTGGGAAGGTATATAAATAGACGTCCATTCACAACACGTGGTTTTCGTTTGAGAGCAGACAAAAAAAAAGTATTGCAAATGGTGTAGTGATATGTTTGTTTGTTAGTTTTTGAATTTCGCACAAAGCTACTCGAGGGCTATCTGCGCTAGCCGTTCCCAATTTAACATTGTAAGACTAGAGGAAAGGCAGCTAGTCACCACCAACCACCGCCAACTCTTGGGCTACTATTTTGTCAACGAATGGTGGGATTGACTGTAACATTTATAACGCCTCCACGGCTGAAAGGGCAACTATGTTGGGTGTGACGGGGACTCAAATACGCGACCCTCAAATTATGAGTTGAGTGCCTTAACCACCTGGCCATGCCGGACCTGTTAACATAGATCTAAACTGAAAAGTCACATATAACTGGAAGTGAGCATATAAATTAAATACAATTTTCGACTTTTGTCATTTATAACGATTGTATTGCTTCATCACTTAACGATGTTTTCGGCCGTAAACCAAATAATATGTTACGAGTGAACAACCAAACAGCACGAAAGATCCTTGTCTCATAGAATATCTACTCATATTTCTAAAACCACGATACTGTTGCTGTTTTTATTATTTTTTAATCATTTTTGATTAAAATTATCAAAAATTTTAATCAACCAAATTAAAATTGGTTAACCTAACACCAACTAAACATCAACGCTAAAATTTTTGATAATTTTAATCAACCAAATTAAAATTGGTTAACCTGTGCGTAATAAAAGCCATTTTTTTCGCAAAAACAAAGTTACTTTTAATACAGCACAAATATAATAGCGCCACCTGGATTTGATGTCATGACATCCGTGGCTGAGCTTATAAATCCTCGTCTTAAATAGGTCAGGTACACGCATAAGGCCTCCCCCCATCCCAGTGGTACTGCCGTATGCTTGCGGACTTCCAACCCTAGAAACCTGGTTTCGAAACCCGTGCCTAACTTAAAAAAAAACGAAATACACTTGCAACGAGTTTAATTAAATCGGTTCATTGTTTTGCAAACTTGCGTTTTTAACAACACACAACGTTTATAAAACTGGACATTTTCGGTCAGAAATAAAACAAATTTGACACTGAACTGAGAGCGTGAAGTGGTAAACATATTATTTGTTGAAACCATTTTGAAAGTAACACGATTATTAAATTGTGTCCCAGTGGCACAACAGTATGAAACCGGATTTTGATACCCGTGGTGGGCAAAGCACAGGTAGCCCATAGCGTAGCTTTGTGCTTAATTACAACAAAACCAAAAAGGCTTCACACTATTACTTTTTGTGTGTGAAAAGATACCGTTAGGTGCTATACCAGTACTTTAAATACCTTAACAACCAGATAGGTTATTTCGCAGCCTAGTTTCTAATTTGTTCCCATTTCTTGGTTACATAACGAAACTACGTTCAATTACATAATGAACTAAACACCAACGCTGAAAATAACAGTTGTGAACACGTGCATCTAAGTGACACCCGTCAACGCCACGTGTCATTTGTAATGACGAGTCACTGATTATGTTACTTCCTGAAACCGTTTGTTTGTTTCTTCAGTTACTGTAATTAATTAAAGTAATTTCCACGTAGATTTACATTTGCTCAATATTACATGGCTGAGTCAGCAGTAAGTCTACGGACCTCCGACTTTAATATCTGGTGTTCGATTCCCTGCGGTGAATAGACGTATCATGAAGATAAACATGTTTCGATTTGGTTGTGGTTAAGCTCAAAGTTACTACTCGATGGGCTATCTGTGCTGTGCCTACTAAGGGTATCAAACCCAGATTTTTAGCAGACTTACCGCTGAGCCCACATGTTATAGACACGTTCTTAAACTGTGTTAAAATTAAACTTCTGATAAATTGTTTCTCGAGTAGGTGATGAATTTACCTTTCATCTGTAAGAAGTAGAAAAAGTAACAATTTTAACACTGACATATTGATAAGAAGGATGCGGTTTTTTTTTTTTACATGATTAAATGATGTGCGGTGCGACGTATTTCAGTATAAAGGGATGAAAATATTTGGCAGTCTCTGTAGGCGGAGAGCGAGTATGGAAGCAAAAAGAGCAGTGTATTTGGGAAGCTCAAATTATTATTTTTTATGTTAATTATTTCGCGTATCGTAGACTAGCTGTTCTTACTATGTACACTTTTAGAATCCCTGACGGATTGCATTATAAGCATTTTGTTGTCAGTATCGCGTATGCATCTTGAAGGAAAGGCGTAGAACATGGAGATAAAAGAAGTAGATATGACGTAGTTAAGTTGAGATTACGTGAAAAGTCAAATGGTGTAAGTGAAACACAAAGTCCAGGGTAGCCCAAAATTATCTTTCTTATTTTAAAATTTAATACTTAAATAACTAAGGAAGAGCAATCATGCAACTTTCGACATCTTGCAGACAAACTTAAAACGTTTTATTGTCAGGTTTGTTTGCTTTTTTGTCATTTCAGTGATTAGTGTTGCCTCGTAAAATGACAACCGTGCAAGAAGAGGCTCAAGGCGTAATTTGGCTTGAGAGTCCAAGTCATGACTGTGGGGCAGTTTAATTATAGACGCCAGTACAGGAAAGAAGCATGGAGTATGTTAAGGATATCGTATATGGCCACCCATAGTAAACATAGAGCTAAAGACCAGGATAACGGAAGCCATCGTTTCTGTGATTGTGGACATGTTGTAACAAACGTAAACTGAAATCGAATATAGGAAGGTTAATTTTAAGTCATTCCGTAGATTAGCACTGTCCTTCAGTTTTGTTTAATTAGCACAAACACAATAAAGCACATTAGCTTTGTAAGTAAACCTCAGAATTTGTTTGTTTTGTAGTTAAGCACAAAGTGCTATCAATGCTCTTCCCACCACGGGTGTCGAAACTTGGTTTCATAACGGTATAAGTCTGCAAACATACCGCTGTACTACTGAGGAAACATTTCAAATCTTATAAACACTCCGATGCGGGTTATCATCGAGGCTGAAACTTCAGGCTCTATGCTTCAAGAGCTCCAGTGAGCATAAGAGAAAAATCTGATATAAATATGTGGGGAATGTAGTATTAAAATATCAAACTAAAAAAGTCATAAAATATATTTAATATATGTGTTACTTTTTATTTTAATTTTATAATCGTTAGTATTTTAAGTTGTTGTATAGGTAGCAGACGACAAAATACACTATGTTCAGGGTCGCTTCGGTTTGCTTTTCAATTAGCCTATATGTACCATACATGTAAATTGTGTAAATGTACTTTACACTGTACATGCACATTTATCGCTGATAAAAATCTATAAAAAAGGGCTCTCAGGGTCCAAGTACAGTTAATCCGCCCCTGGACATACTAGTAACATAAACTAAATTTTGTTGAACGTAACATGTGATTTACGGAATTTCTTCAACATTTATACAGAGAGAGAAGCAACATTTCAAACAGTAGAACGAGAGTCACTAACAGTTGTTGTGGGTTAACGGATAGTTAGTTGTTTATTATGATTTATATGATATGTAAATTACCTTCTAAAACCATCCAACTTGTAATTTGTATTTGAACAAATTAAAAAATTAACTAATTTGGTGACGTTTTTGTCTTTTCTTTTTCTTTGGGGTCACTTTGACCAATGTGACCCGAACCATAGGAAACAAGAAACTTTATCGACTTGTGATATATTATATCTTATATATATTATATCTTGTGATATACTATATCTTACCTCTTGGGGTAATTATTAAAGTTATAACGTGGTGAGAAATTTACATTACAATCTACGCGTTTTTTTTGTTTTTGAATTTGTTTGTATTAAATTTCGCGTTAAGTTACACAAGGACTATCTGAGCTAGTCGTCCTTAAGTTAGTGGTGTAAAACTAGAGGGAAGGTAAGTTAGTCATCACCACCCACCGCCAACTTTTGACTACTTTTTTATCAACGAATAGTGGGATTGATCGTAAAATTATAATCCCCTCACAATTGAAAGGGTGAGCATGTTTGGTGTGATGGGGATTCGAAACAGCGACCCTCAGATTGCGAGACGAACGGCCTAACCACATGGCCGTGCAGACTATTTTTCATTATGTTACCTGTTTTTGTTGATATGGCCCGGCGGTTAACTACAAACTGTCCAGAGAACGAACAAGCCTCTGACCACTAATAATGATGTGTGTTACAGTCAAGCACTGATTTGTAGCATGTTACACCCAGAGTACGTGTACGTCTAGCTCCTGATGACGGTGTAAACTGAAGCTACGTCTAATGAGACCAAATAATGCACATAAAAGCACATAGTATACCTGTTTGTTTGTTTTGAATTTCGTGCAAAGCTACACGAGGGTTATCTGCGCTAGCCGTCTCTAATTTAGCAGAAGCTAGTCATCACTACCCACCACCAACCCTTGGGTTACTCTTTTATCAACGAATAGTAGGATTGACCGTCACTTTATAACGTCTCCACGGCTGAAAGGGCGAGCATGTTTGGTGTGACGGGGATTCGAACCAGCGATCCTCAGATTACAAGTCGAGTGCCTTAACCACCTGGCCATGCCGGACCTCGTAGTTTACCTTATATCTTAGTTATTAACTACGGATAAAATTACACTTAGTTCTGTTGACCACTACTCTCTCAAAATAAGCAGCAAGTAACCTAGGAACGAAGATAACGTTTATTACTTCATGAAAAACTTTTATTTTCTTCTAGTTGGATTCCTAATTGTTGATGCGATGTTTTCATATGATTAAACAGAAGTACCCAACAGTGAAAATGGACTTATTGTTCACACAATTCCTCCATACGGTTTGGAAACAAGGTGTAATAGTTTCAATCAGGATTTCTAATTGTTGTGAGGAAAGAAAATTAATTATACGCTTCAAACAAATTTCCAAGGATACAGCTTGTGAGTGAATTGTTTGCTTCTATTCAACTTTTTTTACGTTTCGACCACTCGTGTGGCATTCATCAGGTAGGTGTCTCTGTTTTGTGAAATACCGCTCGAGCGTCTTAGTCCAGTTTGGAAAACCTACAGGATAAGATGTAATTTAAATTTAGTTCATGAATAATCAATACTCAGTTTCTTTTTTCTATTAATATTTTTAATTGGTTAATATTTTAAGGGTTTTAATGCTACTTGAATGTTCATTTGTTTTGCTGTGTTCGTAAATGTGTGATGGGAGATTGTTATGTTTTTTGACAATGATGTTTATGTTGCGCCCCGTTTCGTATATTGTGTTATCGTATCGCTGTATGTAAATATTTCTGTCAAAATGAACCTTCTTGAGATAAACTTTTATTTTAGTGCTTGGTTTTGAATAAAAGTATCTCTACTGTTTATTTTGTGTTTTATCGTAAAATAAATAAAAAAATTGAATTCTCAGAAATTTGCTTAACATTTCTAATTGTCAACACAATATGATTTCCAATTGTTAGCACAATATGATTTCTAATTGTCAACACAATATGATTTGCAGTTGTTAAATCAATATGGTTTCTAATTGTTAGCACAATATGATTTCTAATTGTTAGCACAATATGAATTGTAATTGTTCACACAATGTCTTCATATAATTAAGCATAAGTTAAATCCAACAGTGAAACTAACTTTCATATTGTTCAGAGTTAGAGGAAAAAACGCAACTGCACGATATCTGTTTTTCATCATATAATTAAAACAGAGACCAACAGTGTACTGATAGAAATAGAGACCAACAGTGTACTGATAGAAATAGAGACCAACAGTGTACTGATAGAAATAGAGACCAACAGTGTACTGATAGAAATAGAGACCAACAGTGTACTGATAGAAACAGAGACCAACAGTGTACTGATAGAAACAGAGACCAACAGTGTACTAATAGAAACAGAGACCTACAGTGTACTGATAGAAACAGAGACCAACAGTGTACTGCTAGAAACAGAGACCAACAGTGTACTGCTAGAAACAGAGACCAACAGTGTACTGATAGAAACAGAGACCAACAGTGTACTAATAGAAACAGAGACCTACAGTGTACTGATAGAAACAGAGACCAACAGTGTACTGATAGAAACAGAGACCAACAGTGTACTGATAGAAACAGAGACCAACAGTGTACTAATAGAAACAGAGACCTACAGTGTACTGACAGAAACAGAGACCTACAGCGTACTGATAGAAACAGGGACCTTCAGTGTACTGATAGAAACAGGGACCTACAGTGTACTGATAGAAACAGAGACCTACAGTGTACTGACAGAAACAGAGACCTACAGTGTACTGATAGAAACAGAGACCTACAGTGTACTGACAGAAACAGGGACCTTCAGTGTACTGATAGAAACAGAGACCAACAGTGTACTGATAAAAACAGAGACCTACAGTGTACTGATAGAAACAGAGACCTACAGTGTACTTATAGAAATAGGAAAACAACCCCAGTGAACCAGTAACTAACTTTAGCGATATCTTATTTACTCTATGTTGTAACGGTGAACTAGCTGAGCAGACAGACGAAAGTCAACCAATAAAGATTCCATAGAATCTCGTGAGCATGTAATAAAAATACTGTTATTCTTGTCATGTTTACAATAATAGTAATAATTATTATTATATGTTCACTATTGTCTAAGTAACAATATCGTAGCTTTGACATACCTTTGTTTTTACTGTTACTTTTCTGGTAGTAGAAGACGGAACAACTGTCAGATAACTCTATTTACTCTTGAATGTAAGAATTCATTTTAACAAACAGTTACGATATGATGTGTACCAACCTACAGAGAGTGATTGTATGAAATATTCATACCCTGATCAGTTACGATATGGTGTATACCTACCTACAGAGGGTGATTGTATGAAATATTCATACCCTGATCAGTTACGATATGGTGTATACCTACCTACAGAGGGTGATTGTATGAAATATTCATACCCTGATCAGTTACGATATGATGTATACCTACCTACAGAGAGTGATTGTATGAAATATTCATACCCTGATCAGTTACGATATGTGTTTTAGATGTAAGTATGTACAAGTAATAGTTCCAGATGTACGTATGTAATAGTTCCAGATGTACGTATGTAATAGTTCAAGATGTATGTTATAGTTCCAGATGCCAGTATGCAATAGTTCCGGGTGTTAGTATGTAAGAGTTCCAGAAGTAAGTATGCAATAGTTTTAGATGTATGTAATAGTTCCAGATGTTAGTATGTGACAGTTTTAAATGTATGTATGTAATAGTTTTAGATGTACACTGCTGGCCAAAATCTTAAGACCAATGAACATAAAGAAAAAATATGCATTTTGCGTTGTTAGACTCAACCACTTATTTGAGTAGAGCTTCGAAAGATAAAAATAAGAAAAGGGAAAATCAACATAAAAAACCTTTTTTAGCATTTAATACGGAAACTGTGAACACCATGAAATTAGCCTAAATACTAGCTGGCTAAAGTTTAAGACCATACTGAAACGAAGTGTTAATCGGTAAACACGTAACGAACTTAGTCATTTGTGTTCAAACATTAGCGTTGTCAACATCTTCCACTGACATCTCCTGTGTTACATTGGGTAAAACATGGCAAAGGCTAAAAGGTTGACAGAGTTTGAATGTGGCAGAATTGTCGAGCTGCAAAAGCAAGGTCTTTCTCAATGTGCCATCGCTGGTGAGATTGGGCTTACTAAAACTGCTGTTGTAAATTTCTTAAAACACCCTGAGGGATAGGGAACGAGAATTTCAAGTGGTCGGCCCAAGAAAATTTCGCCAGCGTTGAGCAGAAGGATTCGAAGGGTTGTCCAGCAAGACACCAGCCGATCGTCGAACCAGATTAAGGCCCTTACGGACGCAGAGTGCTGCTCAAGAACAATAAGACGTTATCTACGAGAGAAAGGCTTTAAAAACCGTAAACGTCTTTAAAGGCCACGCCTCCTTCCACACCACGAAACACTTCGATTAAACTTTACTGAGAAGCACCAAACGTGTGACGTAGAAAAGTGCACGAAGGTTTTGTTTTCTGATGAGAAAACATTTAACCTGGATGGTCCAGATGGCTTTCAACGTTACTGGAACGATAAGGATATCCCACCGGAGACATTTTCTACACGACATAGTGGAGGAGGTTCCATCATGATCTGGAGTGCTTTCTCCTTCCATGGAACAATGGAGCTTCAGGTTAAACAGGGGCGTCAAACAGCAGCTGGCTACATTGGCATGGTGGAGAGAGCATCCTTATTGACTGAAAGCCCTCGCTTGTGTGGAAATGACTGGATCTTTCAGCAGGACAACGCTACAATCCACAATGCCCACAGGACAAAGGACTTTTTCACGGCGAATAAGGTGATTCTTTTGGACCATCAGCGTGTTCGCCCAAACTGAACCTCTGAAAATATTTGGGGGTGAATGGCAAGGGAAGTTTTTAGAAATGGACGTCAATTCTAAACAGTGAATGATCTTCGTGAAGCCATCTTCACCACTTGGAATAACATTCTAGCCAGCCTTCTGCAAACGCTTATATTGACCATGCCAAAGCGAATGTTTGAAGTTATTCGCAATGACGGCCGTGCAACTTACTACTGAGACCTCTTGTTGGGTATTTTCTACCATGTTTAGGACTTCTTTTTGGTATGGTCTTAAACTTTTGACCAACTAGTATTTAGGCTAATTTCATAGTGTTCACATTTTCCCTATTAAATGCTAAAAAAGTTTTTTTTATTTTCCCATTTCTTATTTTAATCTTTCGAAGCTCTACTCAAATAAGTGGTTGAATCTAACAACGCAAAATGCCTATTTTTTCTTTATGTTCATTGGCCTTCAGATTTTGGCCAGCAGTGTATATGTGTAATAGTTGGAGGAGTAAGTATTTAATATTTCTAGGTGTGGTATGTAATATTTCCAGATATACGTATGTAATAGTTCCAGATGCAAGTATGTAAAAGTTCCAGATATAGTGTGTAATCGTCTCAGAGGTAAGTTTGTGATAGTGTGTAATAGTTCCAGGTGTAAGTATGTAATAGTTCCAAATATAAGCATGCGATAGTTCCAGATGTAATTATGTGATAGTTGCAGAAAGATCTATGTAAAACTTCAGATGTTAGTATGTAACAGTGTCAGGTGAAAGTAAGTAATAGTTCGAGATGTAAGTATGTAAAGGTTTTAGATATATCTATGTAATAGTTCCCTTTTTTAAGTGTGTACTAGTTTTAGATTTAAGTATATAATAATTCATATATATGTATGTAATAGTTCCAGACGTAGGTATGTGATAGTTTTAGATGTAAGTTTTTTGTTTTTTTGTTTTTGCATTTCGCACAAAGCTACTCGAGGGCTATCTGTGCTAGCCGTCCCTAATTTAGCAGTGTAAGACTAGAGGGAAGGCAGCTAGTCATCACCACCCACCGCCAATTCTTGGGCTACTCTTTTACCAACGAATAGTGGGATTGACCGTCACATTATAACGCAAGAATGACGCAAGAAAGCAGAGATCAGGTGGTCGGGATGCTAATGACATGGATGACACTAGCCAGGATCGAGGCACACTTTGGGGAGCACCTTCATGCACGACAATGCACGTCCGCACACGGCAAGGGTGTGTATAAATTGGTTGAACAAGAACAATATGAATGTTCTGGACTGGCCTCCATATTCGCCCGATATGAATCCCATTAAGCATCTCTGGGACATTCTGTATCAGCGCATCCGTCATTGGGATCCTGCCCCCCAGCTCTCTCGCTGAACTATGTGCAGCACTTATGGCTGAGTGGGACATCATCCTACAGAAGCAGACTGACAATCTGGTTTTCAATTGTGTTTTCAATGCCTTCGTTATGTGTTGGGTTGATAATATTTGGTTTGTTAAAAATAAACCAGCGACGTAAAAAAAAAAGTTACAGATAACCTTTATATATAAATACAAGGGTTTCATTCTGTGGTAATAAAATAGCCAGACAAAGAAACATAAGGGTAAGTGTTTACTAAAATATGGTAAAATAGTAGAGTTTAAGTGTTTACTAAAGTGTGGTAAAATAGCACAGATTAAGTGTTTACTAAAGTGTGGTACAATAGTACAGTTTAATAGTTTACTAAAGTGTGGTAAAATAGTGCAATTTAAGTGTTTACTAAAGTGTGGTACCTTAGTACAGTTTCAGTGCTTACTAAAGTGTGATAAATAGCACAGATTAAGTGTTTACTAAAGTGTGGTAAAATAGTGCAATTGATGTGTTTATTAAAGTGTGGTAAAATGGTACAGCTTAAATGTTTACTAAAGTGTGATAAAATAGTGCAGTTTAAGTGTTTACTAAAGTGTGTTATAAAAGTACAGTTTAAATGTTACAAAGTGTGTTATAATAGTACAATTAAAGTGTTACAAAGTGCGTTATATTATAACAACTTAAGTATTACAAAGTGTGTTATAACACTATGTAATACAAATTTTGTTCCTGGATAGTATGTGTTATTTTTTAAGTGCTTACGTTGTAAAAGTACAGAAAATGGCCATTATTCCCTTCAAACTTTGCTTTTGTGATAATAAAATTTAGAAATTAACCTATTTTCTATGTAAAAAATGGGCAAATTTGCACATTTTCATTTACATAAGGTCTGAATAAAACAACATATGAATGAAAATTTAGATGTATTTATATTAAAGTTAAACAAAAATGAATAAAAATGTTTAGAAGTGAGTAGTTTCTCGAAATTTGCGACTGTAATGTAAATCACTTTCACGTATCAGCCCCAAAGTATAGTCTCGGCATTCGACTTCGTTAGACCAAGATTTCTGATGAAGTCATTGAGATGTCTTTGGTTGGGGTAGTATGGGTTTCTCTCAACAGCTGCACCTTTCAAATTGTTATCTGGATATTCAACGTTTACTTTCTCTTCTGATTTGTTGTTCTCTTCTGAGGATGGCTGTTTTCTCTCTGACGGGAGTGGGTACAGGGAACTCAGGGCAGTGTGGCACTGGGGCGAGGGATGATGGAAGGTCCGGATATATGACAGCGATGCATTCTTGCTAGCCCGACGTTTGTAAAAGTCCACCATGTAGAAATAGCAGTTGCTTGAGTGGTCAGTGGGTTCACGCCAAATTCTTGGAATAGCGAACTTCATGACTCTCTTTTCCCCCCTGTACCATCCTGCAAAAGAGCAAAATAAAATTGTTATTATGAAGAATACATTTATTTCATTCACAATTAATGTGTAAGAGGTTCATGCAAAATAGTTTGTATGTGATATTTTTTATACTATTGGAAATTTTAAAAAATTCAAAGATATTTAAATTTTAAAAGGTCTAAAATTTGTATAATATAAAATCTTACTATTCAAGCAAGTAAAAATTGTCCGTCTTACCTTCTAGAGTTTTTTTGCAGTGCTCACAGGTAAAATAAGGTGCCCAGGGTTTGTCTTGATTCCCGACAGGTATGCCGAAATATACCTTATAGGCTTCACACCTTTTATCAGATGCTGTTACAGAGTACTTTTTCGCTCTTGTTTTGATAAATTGACAACATACATAGCAGAATGCGTCTGGAGAATGCTTGCAGCTTTTTGATGCCATCTCTGATAAAATCAGATAGGTCTATGTGTTCACTTAGGCAGCTAGAACTAAACTGAAGTGATGAGTGGTAAGCCCCTGTATATATATTACCATGGAAAGTTCTAGAAAATTCTCAAAACTTTTTGTAAGTTCGAGAAAATTCTCTATCAGATACTCAGCACTGAATCTACCTGAAAAATCCTGAAAAATAGGTAAATTTGAAAATTTCGTTACTCAAGCCACAAAAGTAAAGTTTGAAGAGCGAGAGAAAAAAAAGAAGTCTTATTCATTTATTTTAGGCATAAGCAATTGGGAAATAACGCTTTCTGCCTAATAACTTTTGTTACATAGTGTAAAAGTACAATTTAAATGCTACCAAAGGGTGTTATGATAGTATAATTTAAGTGTTACCAAATCGTATTATAATAGCACAATTTAAGTGTTAACAAATCGTGTTATAATAGTATAATTTAAGTATTACAAAAGTGTGCTATAATAGTACAATTTAAGTGTTACAAAGTGTGTTATAATAGTACAATTCAAGTGATACAAAGTATGTTATAATTGTACGATTTCACTACATATTTCTAGATACTCCCGTCGTATCGTAATAACAGCAAAATGAACATTTTCTTTATATGCTTGTACAAACTGCTTTTTAAATGAAAAAATGCTTGTAAGAAAATCATTTTAAATTTGATTCTGCGCAAAACTACACGAGGACCATCTGTGTAAGACTAGAGGGAAAGTAGCTAGTTATCACCACCCACCGCCAATTCTTGGGCAACACTTTTACCAACGAATAGTGGAATTGACTGAACATTATGACGCACACACAGCTGAAAGGGCGAGCGTGTTTGGTGTAACGGGAATTCGATCCTGCGACCCTCAGATTACGAGTCAAGCACCTTAACCACCTGACCATGTTGAGTCTAAAGGTGTGAGGAAATGCGAGAGCAAAAGAAAGAAAGACAAAAGAAACAAACTGGTTTGAAGAAAGTGATGGTTTGTTAGGTTATCGTCATCTTCAACTCTTCTGTTTCTTTCGTCGTTATTTTTGGACTCTCCCGTCAAAAGGTCGCCCTTGCAGGGAAGGGGAGGGAGAGTGCCCCACGGTTTGCAAAACTCTACCCTAGGGGAACATAATGAAAAACTCGGCGTTGTAAACTGGTGTGTATAAGAATGAAAAAAACGTGTCGTTGGAAACATAAACAGCTTGGTCGACTGTTCGGATCGCTGTTGTTATGGCAACGTTAAATGCCACTGCCTTATCTTGGAAAGCTTGGCTCGAGATGCTAGGGCCATTTCTGTAGAAGAACGCTAACCAGAACCTGAACCACTACCAGTTCCTAAACTTATTGTATGTATTACGTCTAAGCTGTACTTAGTAGACGAAACTCTGAAGAAAAAAAACGAACAAACTCGAGATGTTTTGTTTCGGTAGGTCTTCTTTTTATTTTATTCTTATTTTAAATACAAGAGACACGTGGAACACGTGTCTGAATGTGTTTTAATTATTTCCCAGCTGCGTCATACAGTATTAGATTATTCTGTATTTTCTCGCTCACTAGCGTAATATATAAATTATCACTCCTTAAGGCAATTTGAATTTGAATTTTGCGCAAAGATACACGAGAGCTATCTGTTCTAGTTGTACCTAATTTAAGAGTTATAGAGTGGAATGGTCCGGTGTGGCCAGGTGCTTAGGGCTATCGACTCGCAATCTGAGGGCCGCGGGTTCAAACCTCAGTCACATCAAACATGCTTGCCCTTTCAGCCCTAAGGATTTTATAATTGAACATCAATACCATTATTCATTGGTAAAAGAGTAGCCCAAGATTTGGTGGTGGTGGTGATAACTAGCTACTTTCCCTCTAGTTTTTCACTGCTAAATTAGATACTTTTTTGTTTGTTTGTTTGTTTTGGAATTTCACACAAAGCTACTCGAGGGCTATCTGTGCTAGCCGTCCCTAATTTAGCAGTGTAAGACTAGAGGGAAGGCAGCTAGTCATCACCACCCACCGCCAACTCTTGGGCTACTCTTTTACCAACGAATAGTGGGACTGACCGTCACATTATAACGCCCCCACGGCTGAAAGGGCGAGCATGTTTGGCGCGACTGGGATGCGAACCCGCGACCCTCAGATTACGAGTCGCACGCCTTAACACGCTTGGCCATGCCGGGCCAAATTAGAGACACCTAACGTAGATAAGCCTCGTGTAGTTTTGCGCGAAATTCAAAACAACCAACCATAACAGTTGTTTTAAAGCATATTGGTTCTAGTATACCCAATATTCTAATCCGCAACGTTGAAAACGTGAAACGTTTTAGTGTTTTTATCTCTTTTACATTGCTCATTAGAAAGTATAGTGGTGTAAGGAACTCGTATTGAAATGTGAGTGGAACCTTATGCTATGAGTTAGACGGCCAGGCCAGAGATCACTAGGGCTCAGGTATAACTATTTCTAATTATTGTATTATTGGTCAGAGGAATTCTGGCAGTTGGTCAAAAGTACTCGTTGTGAGAGGGCTCTTCTTACTTTGAAGTGAACAACGGCATTGACTGTCGCTACAATAACGCATCCACAACTGAAAGTAGAGAGTAGAGTAAATCTTAGACTTTTCGAATTGGGCCACGCCTAGTCCAAGAGATTAAAAGTATTAGGCCTAGACATGAATGAAGAAGTAAACTGAGATAGACCGTTGGTTCATCCGTTAATTAGAAATGACCTAGACGCGTAATAATATGTTAGTTTCGGATTTTTAAAGTAAGGTCTCCTGTGATGTGCTGCACATGACAATTAAAATCCACTGCTAAGAATACGTTTTCTTATTTTGTTTCTCAAAGCTGAACGGATGCACCGTTGCACTGCTGTTAATACGATTTTAAACATTATCTAATAGCACTTTGTCAACATTACTTTCGTGTGACAGCATGAACGCGTGCAACGTCTACTTGAATACAGTTGTTGTCCCATTCAACATTTTTACTTACTTCTGTTTTGATACTTAGCGAAAGGCCTCGTCGGCTTTGGATAAGGTGTGGTTGGCATATATTGTAGCACAAAGCTACACAATAAACTATATGTGTTTTGCCTACCACGAGTATCGAAACCCGGTTTCTAGCGTTGTAAGTCCGCAGACATACCGCTGTGCACTGGGGGCGGGAGGTAGATTGACATATTATTACCCTCCAATTTGGTTTCAACCTCAACTTCGTATAAGTTATCTGATTCATTCTACAGAAATATCTCCTACCATTCCCTCTCTGGTACAACGGTAACTCTACGGATTTAGAACGCTAAAATTAGGGGTTCGATTTCTCCTCGATGGACTCAGCAGATAGCCCAGTGTGGCTTTGCTATAAGAAAAACATACACAAATACATTCTCCTATTAAAATATTCTAAACTTAAATTTAGATTTCCTAGTATACTTCTTATTTGGAGGGATGGAAAGGAGAGGGGAAATATTCCGCAACATTATGCTGAAGATAAAGTGTTATGTTTTCTGACACTTATTACATTATGCTGAAGATAAAGTGTTATGACACTTATTTTTAAGTTGATAATCTGTTTTATTTTGTCACTAATCCCATGTCGTCTTTTTTACATTCCAGTTATTCCCATTTGATATATTTTTTTAGTTAATTTGTTGCCTCTGAAATAAATTAAAATAAAAAATAACAAGTTTGACCTGTACTTTGTTTCTATTCCTTTCTTTTCCTGTATTTCATTCGTCCATTGGTAAATATTTAATTTTCTGTTTCCTTTTATATATGCGTTTTATAGCGATTTCTTTTCTAACTTCATGCTTAGTTTTGTGGTGTATTCCAAATATTTTGTAACAGGAATATACATAAGGGGAGCAGGGAGGACACGTCCCTCCATAACCCTAAGCATACAGACCAACTTGTTTTGACAGATCTTCTTTCAATCACTTATCTATGAAACTATTTATAATTCTAAGTATGCCCCCCCACCATTAGCGATCAAATTCAAATTCCTGGGCACCCACTTTTTGTGATCATAAGACATGAAAACATGTATTCGTGTTTCACGTTTAATTCTTAAGTACGACCCGTATCTTATAACAGCTGTAATGTATTCATACCCATCACGAGACTAATGTTTTTCCAATGAACAGTCTGTTTTGGTTGGTAACAATATGTTTATTTTTGTCTTATAGTTTGATATTATTGTTTCGTAAAGTAATAGAACCATGTGTATAACAAGTATATTTTTCGTTTCATTTTGACTGATCGTTTGGAAGTAAGCACAAAGCTACACAATGGGTTATCTGTGCTCTGACCATCACGGGTACTGGAACCCAGTTTTAAGGGGAGTGAGTCCGAAGACATTCCACTGTATCACTAGAGGGTGTTTCGTTTTGAATTCACTTACTGATTAAATGTATTTTTTAAAGTAACAGCTTTTATAGTAAGGAAGATCATTTTTTATATCAGATACGACTTGTTTGATCATTCTTAAGTACATAAGTTTAACGGTAACTAAGATTTTACTAATTAAACGATCATTCAACAATCAAACAATGTATTTTTAAACATCAATTAAATTAATACTTTCAATCAACATTATTTCTAACAATGAATTATATCAACAATTTCAATGAACATGGTTTCTAACAATGAATTATATCAACAATTTGTTTCAATATTGTTTCCAACAATCAATTAAATTAACAATTTCAACGAACATTATTTCTAACAATCAATTAAATTAATACTTTCAATAAACATTTTTTCTAACCATCAATTGAATAAACTATGTTAATCAACATTGTTGGAATATTGATGTAAATATTAAAACTTGTGTATTTGATCGCACCAGTAATGTCGTATTTATTACACAAAATGATTCTTCCTTAATATAAAATCTGTAATAAATAATTAAATTTACCGATTTTTTCTTTGTTGAACAACATGCATTAGAATATAGTTTAAATTCAGTAATTAAAAAAAAGTTCTTGAGATTAGACATTTGATTTTGTTTGTGTGTTTTTGAATTTCGCGCTAAGTTATCTGCGCTAGCCGTCCCTAATTAATCAGCATAAGACTAGAGGAAGGCAGCTAGTCATCACCACCCACCGCAAACTCTTAGCCTACTATTTTACAAATATAGTGGGATTAACCGTCACATTATTACGCCATCAAGACGAGTCGAGTGTCCTAAAGACCTGGCCATTCTGAGCAGGAGACCAGAAATATTTTTATTTAATCGAAAAGAAAGCTATAGAGGTTATCTGTGAAGTTATAAAAACAAGTAATCTTTCTACGAAGCTATTGGATGAACTTATACCTCATCCCACAATTATACTGTTTAACAAAGGAATATAAACCGGATAAGCCATTACGACACATAGTCTCAGCTTTGGTGTAATTTTAAGTTACGTTCCAGTTCATTTAGATAATACACAGTATCTGCAAACTCCAATCAAAGATGTACCCAATTTAGTGATCAACACGACAATACCTTTTACAATGGACATTTTAGTTTTTTACCTATCTATACAAACAGAAGAAGACGTTAATGCAGTGGTGTGATTTTATGACGAATCACCTAAACGGTTTGGAGATGTGCCCGACAATAGGCATTATCGGGGCAATCTTACATTTCATCCTTTACAACGAATATTTTCGTATTGAGAATAAGCTGTTTCCAACTCAGTGGTGCCTCAATGGGTAACAGAGTCGCTGTTGTTTTTTCACGCTTTTGAAACAATGACACTTGATAAGTGGTGTCAAGATACCATCACTGATCCTTATCTCTGGCTTGGATACGTTGATGACGTGTTTGGACTGTGGAATGATGGTCTTCCTTCTTTAATCCAGCTTATAGAATGTGTAAATTACATACAATTGAGCATCTAATTCACTATGGATCATTGGAATGGCCCCCAATGGCTCAGCGGTATGTCTGCGGACTTACAACGCTAAAGCCGGGTTTCGATACCCGTGGTGGGCAAAGCGCAGATAGCCCATTGTGTAGCTTTTGTGCTTAATTCAAAAAACAACAAAACATCATTGGAATGACAAGAGGATCATATGCTATACAATCATCATTTCAAGGACCGACCATGACAATAATATACAAACTAACTTGTTTCAAAAGCAAAACCTCTCTTCCTTCACTTCAACATCCGTCATTCCAAAGCTTCCGAGAAAGATGCAATCGTTGAATAATTAATTAGACTCGATGGCAATTGTAGTGAAAAAGCAATGAACATCCCAAACTAAAATCACTTCTTCTGAACAACAAATATCCAACTTTTGACATCGAACAATTTTTCAGCAAAAATCAGCACAAGAAAACACAGGTAAACAAGAAGACAAAAAAAAAACACAAACATATTTTCATAACACGTATGATTAATGAAACTACACAATGATACACCAAAAATACATTTATGTTTATATTGTATCTAAGAAAATAAAAAAATATAATTAGGAAATATGAAATGCCGGTTAACGCTATAGGACGACCTGGTCTCACCCTAAAAAACTACTTTCAAAATCTCAGTACACTGCCTTATAATGTAATAAAGCCAAATTTCTTACCCAAACATATTTTCAATCTAAAGATGGGTGTCTTGTCTCCAGTGTTGCTAACCAGCTTACATGTAACATCAGACGTACATAAAAGGAACAGGAAGAAACCTAAACAGAAGACTTGAAGAAACTAGTGGCGCTCTTTATAAACAACAACGTGAAAAAAAAACAACCCGGTTTACAACTAATCATGGACAGCTAACAACTGTCATCCTCCCTAAAAAAATTACAAAGTACACTGACAGGAAATTTGAGGAAACTTTTCTTGTCTAAGAACTAGGATCACAGATGAATAGGGCAGAAAATGGCCTCTATACTTTTAATTATTCTATTTGTATCCTATCTTTTTGTTCTTCTACTTCGTAATCTTCATGGAACTTTTATTTACAACAGGTACTAGTTAATTATTTCAACAATACGTTTCATTCAGCAATAAGCTTTACACCTTAATGTGCGAAAAGCATGTTGTAGATTCGAAAACAATTTGGTCTCGGCATAGCGAGGTGGTTAAGGCGCTCGACTCGTAATCCGAGGGTTGCGGGTTCGAATCCCTGTCATATCTAACATGCTTGCCCTTTCAGCCGTGAGGGCAATATAATGTGACGGCCAATCCGATTATTCGTTGGTAAAAGAGTAGCCCAACAGTTGGCGGTGAGCGGTGATGACTAGTTGCCTTTCCCTAGTCTTAGACTGCTAAATTAGGGACGGCTAGCGCAGATAGCTCTCGTGTAGCTTTACGCGAAATTCAAAACAAACTTAATCAATCGAAAACAATTTATTATTTGGACCATCTGATGTTTGTTTGTTCATTTATAATTAAGTACAAAGCTCCATTGTGGACTATCTGTGAAACCTGGTGTCTTGCGTTCCAAGTCGACAGAAATACTGCTGTTCCACTGATGAGAGGTGAAATTGAAGCTTTGTACTTTTAGTTTTGGTCTGTGTTTTAATGAACGCTCCTGAAGAACTTGGAAAGCGAAACGTTGGGTATCTAGTTGAATATAAACTCGTTTATTGCTACTGGAAGTGCCTTTCTTTACTGTATTTAAACTTTCAAGGTTGAAATGTAAAACTACAGTGTTTACCAAGTATTAATTTGTTTTTGAAAGTTTTAGAAACTGTATGAACATTTTTAGACATATGCGTGGACGTGGCTTTTTATTTTCCCACGGATCATCTGAATAACACGTGGAAACTCAACATTCTTGTTGTATTTTTAGATCACATTATAAGTTACTGCATCAAGGACTTATTTTGAGGAATAACGTGCTTGAGCGGATAAAACTATGAAATACAAGCACGTGGAGCTAAGTACAGAAGTTATTTCCTTAGATAGGCACGTAACACTTGCTACAAAACAGAAAGCACAAGGAGCTGCTTCCTACAGTTTTTAAAAATCCATAAATAATTAAAGTTAAACTTACTGATTTCTGGTTAAGATTTGATTTTACTTTAGTGTATAAACCAAAAATACAAAAACAATTATTAATCTTTGTATTAAGTGTACAAAGGATTTTGTTTTTGTTGTATTCCAGTATTAGACAGCGGTACATCCAATCTGTATATAACGTGGCCTAGCATGGCCAGGTGGTTAGGGCACTCGACTCGTAATCTGAAGGTCACAGGTTCGAATACCAGTCACACCCAACATGCTCACCCTTTGAGCCATTTGGCGGTGGGTGGTGATGGCTAGCTACCTTTCCTTTAGTCTTACACTGCTAAATTAGGGACGGTTAGCGCAGATAGCCCTCGTGTAGCTTTGCGCGAGAATAAAAAAAAAAAACCGAAAACAAACTGTGCAAAACCAATGAATGTGTGTGTGTGTGCCACCTTATGTCAAACTTGAATAATCGAAATAGCAGAGGTCATAAAAGGTAAAAAACATTTATCCAGATAGAATAGTTCGGTTACTCTCTGCTCGTTATGATTTTAGTGGCGGCTTACGAGAAACCTTTTAAGTGTTGTGAGTGTTGGTATAATAAGTCTAAGCAACTATAATAAGTAAAAACATGGTCTGAGATCAACTAACATAGAGACAAGTGCATACAATTTTTCATGAGACAAAAATATCGATTTAATCTTAAACATTTTAGAAATATTTCGTTTCTGAATTAAACTATTATATTACCACCATTTTAAACAAAAAAAATAAATATTAATCAACTGAGACTAAATTAATACATCAACAAATATTTTACCAGTTTTGTTGTTTATACATTTCGTTTTATACTAACAACAATATTAGGTTATACTTTTGTTGATAAGCAACATGACATTGTTTGTTTTTTAATTTTGCGCAAAGCTAGCCGTCCCTAATTTAGCAGTGTAAGATTAGAGGGAAGGCAGCTAGTCATCACCACCCACCGCGAACTCTTGAGCTACTCTTTTTACCAATAGTGGGATTGATCGTAACATTATATTGCCCCCACGGCTGAAAGGGTGAGAATGTTTGGTGCGACGGGTATTCGAACTCGCAACCCTCAGATTACGAGTCGCGTCGCGCTTAACCACCTGGCCATGCCGGGCAGTAACATGACGTAGAAGTGATTGTTTGAACGTACTGTTAAAAACGCACTGGCTTTTTTCATATATACGTTATTAATCTAATCTTATTTTTTCTAATAATTGTTCTATGAATACGCCACAAATTAATTTTATAAATGATGTTAATTTTGATTGGCTCACAAAGGAATTTACCGACTTTTGACTGGCTCGACCGCACATTGCAGTCCAAGATTGATTTCGTAAAATTAACGTGAGGTTAGGGTAAACTATAGAGTGGGAATCGTATTATTTGTCCCGTAACTTTTGATAGGTTATGCACTGTTATATAATATAACACTCAACGAGGTAGTAATATTAATGCACAGCACTGGCAAAATGGTATGTCTGCGGACTTAGAACGTTAGAAACCGGGCTTCGACACCCGTGGTAGGAAGAGCACAGATAACCGTTGTGATTAACTGCAAACAAACAACCTTTAATAAAACAAATTTGGTTGTCAGGATCTACGACAATTCTAGTTTGGTGTGTATAGTTCTATAACATGAATAATTCTAGTTCGGTGTGTACAGTTTTATAACATGGATAATTCTGTTTCGGTGTGTATAGTTCTATAACATGGATAATTCTAGTTTGGTGTGTGTAAATTCTATAACATGGATAGTTCTAGTTTGGTGTGTATAATTCTTTTTTTTAGCACGAATAATTCTAGTTTGGTGTGTGTAATTCTATAGCATGGATAAGTTTAGTTTGGTTTGTATAATTCTATAGCATTAAGCACAAAATTACGCAATAGGCTATGTGTTGTGTCTACTGCGGGTATTAAAACCAGTTTTTTTGCACTATAAGGGCTCCGGTTTCCTGTTGATCCAGTGGGTCAGTAGTTATTGAATAATAATATTCTTTTAACGTCCTCTCAACTTTGATAAAATTTGCAATATGTCAAACTTTTGATGAATAGTGAATTAGGAATCATATGAATTGCTTTATGGAATAAGTTATCGCGAGTCTCACACTTTACTACGGTTACCGGTACGAAACTAGACATTATATTAACCAGTGTTTCAGCTGAGAGTAACGATATTTATATTTTCAAGCTGACCATGGGTGATCAGACGGCTCAGGCACTTCAAAACTGACGTTGCAAGTAGCCACCATTAATTTACAAAACAGAGCGTAAGGAGCGTGTGTGTGTGTGTTTTTCTTATAACAAAGACACATCGGATCATCTGCTGAGTTCACCGAGTGGAATCGAACTCCTGATTTTAGCGTTGTAAATCCGTAGACTTACCGATGTACCAGCGGGAGACAGATCAGAAGGAAGAAAACCAGTTAGCACAGTTCACTACATATTATTCTATTCTTAAAGTGAGAACTAGTTTCGTTGTCACTTTATAACAAGTCAACATCTGAAAGTTCCAAACGTGTTCGGCACCATATGACGGGCTCGAACCTTGGACTTTTTGATACGCACGTAATGTAGTTATTGTACACATTTTCTTCTACAGTGAACGCAAAAAAATTTAAGATAAGTAGATTGTACACATACATTCAGTAGCTGTTAGTACAAGCCCTGCTTCAGGGATAACAAATTCCAATATCGAAATATTAAACTTAACAACTATCTTATCACGTCACTTTCTAGTAGTGGAGACGGAAGGGGGTGGAGTTTCCAGAGTGGTGGACCATAATGCATTTTCTCCATTATTATTATCAAGTAAAGAACAAGTTTCCAATCACTTTGGACTGAGAAGTCCAGACACAAATCTATTTCCAGCCGACTACAGATAAGAACAAGGAGATACAAACCAGTTTAAGCCTGACTTCCTGATTATATTGTGAACCTTGAGAAGAACTGCATAAAACTGTCTATGGGTGGTGCTAACATTGCATTATATTTTTCTTTGTTTGCTTTTTAATTTCGCGCAAAGCGACACGAGGGCTATCTGCGCTAGCCGTCCATACTTTAGTGGTGTAAGACAAGAAAGAAGGCAGTCATCACTAGCTGCCGCCAACTTTTGGGCTACTTTTTTACCAACGAATAGTGTGACTGACCGTCACATTATAACGTCCCCACGGCTGAAAGGGCAAGCATGTTTGGTGTGATGTGGATTCGAACCCACGACCCTCAGATTACGAGTCGAGTGCCTTAACCACCTGGCCCTGCCGGACCCGTATTAATTAGTATAGGTATAAAAGTGTTCTATTATATTGGTTTGAGTTCTTGTATAAATAGGGTTTCTTTGATTTTACGTTTGTTTGTATTTGTTTTCCTATTTAGTATGTGAGTTTTTCAATGGTTATGTTGTGTTTATTTGATTTGCATGGTTCAAAAATGTGTGAAGGTCTTTTTTGTGTGTTCTTTGTATCTCGTTTCCATTTTTCTGCTTCTTTCTAGAATATAGAAGTCGTAGTAGTTATTGAATTGTATTTTATAAATAACGTTTGTGTTGTGTTTGTCAGTGGAGATTTTACATAGTATGGACTTTAGTTTCGTACCTGGTTTTGAATAAATTTTGTGTTTACTGGAATGTTTGCTACGTTCTGCTGATTTCTATACCAGGTTGACTGGATGCGATTTTTTTTTTTAATTTCATGCAAAGTTACACGAGGGCTGTCTGCGCTAGCCTTCCTTAATTTAGGAGTGTAAGACTAGAGGGAAAGCAGCTAGTCATCAGTACCCACCGACAACTCTTGGGCTACTCTTTTGCGAACGAATAGTGGGATTGACCGTCACATTATAACACCCCTACAGCTGCAAGGGCGAGCGTGTTTGGTGTGACGAACCCGCGGCCCTCAGATTACGAGTCGAGCATCTGCCGGACGTCTCTTTCGTCAAGGAATAAGCAGTATAAGATTTCTTGAAACACACGAAACCGGTGGAGCTAGACGTTACCCTTAATTATTACCCTTAAACTGAGAGACGTAGAGAGATAACATTTATCGATGAACACTTTAATACACAGCCAGTGACTTTAAAAAGATAAAAGATATTTTTAGTTGTAAAACAACTTAGTTTACCTTCTAATCTGCGATATCCTTCAGGTTTCAATGGTGCGCTTAGAGGGCTTATAACGCCACGGTTCGGAGTTCGATTCGCGATAGCTCATTATGTAGCTTTGCGCTAATACAGCCTCCCCTCCCAGTGAGAGAGTTGTAAGTTTTTGGACTTGCAACTCTGAAGTACGCGATCTCACAGGTTGTTGACATAGAAGCTAGTAGCCCAGTGTGTCTTCTAAAACATTTGTGATTACGAGAAACACATTTGAAGAAAAATTTATTTCAAGATGGCTGGTACGGGTGGATATTAAAACTTTAATTAAAATAAAGCACAGAACAACGTTTCGACCTTCTTTGATCATCTTCAGGCTAACATAAAGAGTTTGCAACTTACCCTTGCCGGGCACATGCCTTAGGGACGAGAGTATAAACGGGTACCGGATTGTAGGGAGCGTTGCAGTTAGATGTTATGTTATTAATTAGTATAGGTATAAAGGTGTTCCTTTATGCTGGTTTAATTTTAGTTTTAGTTGCAGCATAAGTAGGGCTTCTTTGATTTTGTGTTTGTTTATATTTGTTTCTCTACTTAATATTTGGGTGTTTTCTATGGCTTTGTTGTGTTTATTTGAGTTGTAGTGTTCAAAAACGTGTGAAGGTGTTTTTTATGTTCTTTGAATGTAGTTTTCATTTTTATGCTTGTTTCTCCAATACAGAAGTTGTGGCAGTTGTTGCATTGCACTTCATAAATTATGTTATTGTTGTGTTAACTTGAAGATGACCTCAGAAGGATGAAACGTTGTTCTGTACTTTATTTTAATTAAAGTTTTAATACCTATACCAGCCGTCTTGAGATACATTTTAACTATAAAACAATATCTTCCAGAGAGCTTCGTTTGTCGCCTATTAAGTAACGAAAAATAAGCGAAATAGACAAACATACTTAGAGATCTTGTGTGACAGGTCCACGTGCACAAGAGCGTAGTTTTCACGTATACTTCCTTATACTATTTGGATATTTACATAGATAGACGTCCACACATGCCTATTTGCACATATGCATAGCGTACCAAACGAAACGACTAATCGTATGGTCATTTGTGGTTGGTTTCAATTCTGGTGTTCGTTAGTGGAAGATAAATTCTTACATTATTGATATACGCAAAAAGAACTTAAAAATTACCGTTTTACACATATTTTTGACATATTAAAACAAGACATAGGTGTGTGTATATATATATAAATAATCATTGAAATGATTCATGTTTTGTTTTTTTTTTTCCAGTGAAAAAGAGGAAGCGCCACCTACGAAACAGCTGGTGACAATTAAGTGACTCCTTTTAGCTAGTTATCAATATCATCTAATGGAGACTTTGATGAATAGGTTAAGATATTATCAAAGCTGCTGCCTATCTGGTGAAGTAATTTGACAAATATGTAAAATAATAAATTACACAATGAGTGAAGTTTCTAGCCATCTAGTGGTATTAAATGATAACTCTATGTTTAATGTCGGCAATAGGTCCGAAAACACATCTCCAAAGAATGATAATATTTTGCTACACACCTTAGAAAAGGAAATAATATTGGAATTCGAAACTATTATGTTGTTCGTTGTCTTGGCAACTAGCTTGGTAAGCAATGGAGTTGTGTTGTTGATTTTTTATAGGAAACCTTTACTGAGAACACCTTCTAATAGCTTTGTTCTAAACCTATCAGTGACTCATCTTCTTCACTTACTATTCGTGCTTCCTTTCACTCTGACGTCACTTATTTACCGAGACTGGATATTTGGTGACATCTGGTGTCAAGTGAGTGAAACAGTATCATTGTGCCTGAACGTGGAAACCGTTTTTTCTCTACTCTTGATTGCCGTGGACAGAAACTGTGCGATCAGCAGTCCGTTACATTATAAGACAACTACGAATAAGAGAAAGGTGTATTTACTAATCGCGAGCACGTGGTTTTCAGCCATATTTATAAGTCTCCCACCGGTGTTTGGTGTGACGGCTATAAAATACGAGAAAGCATGGTACGGCTGCGTTAGCCTAGGGTCTAGAACGGGTTATATTACCACACTCTATACTTCTCTGCTTGCGCTGGTGGGTTTCGTATTACCGTATTTTTATACCATATGGATTTATTTCGTGCTATTTAAGGCCGCTCGAGCAAACAAGGCACGAACTAAACAAAATAGTTTCCGTACTGTTAGCTCGTACGCAAAAAATCCGGTAGAGGGCCCATTCGGTATGTCGGACACACTGTTCTACAGAATGAAGCCCTGTCGTCGAAGTTTCAGCTCCAGCCAGCTTTCTCTGTTTGGTAAAGAATGTAAAGCAGTCAGAACTGTGCTTTTGGTAGTTCTTTCTTTCATCGCCTGTTGGGGACCTTATTTCACCGTCTTGTTTCTCAATTCTTATATTACACAAGATACCTGGATGCCGGCTTACTTCCCATTGGTGGTCATTTTCCTATCTTCTAGCTCCTGTTTCATTGACCCTTACATCTACGTCTTTCGAAATGAAACGCTACAGAAGCATATAAAAAAGCTATTCCACTCCCATACTCCGAAGAGATTTGGCAACAGGAAGATGGGCACTGTGGTTGGTATCAATCATCTGCGTTCCACTACTAATATTGATCAACAGGACAAAACAAGACGGCACAGGAGCTATGGCGCAACGTTTAATAATCAGAAAGACACATATTTACACCGATCACCCACCCGGAAACATCACGTACCCAGGCGTGGCCCAAGATCGAACGTAAAACTTTCCCATCGATCATTGGCTGAGTATAGTAAATCTCCTTCTTCGTACACGGAGGTTCCTTTAAATGTAACAAGAAAAGCCTCTGTGTTCTATTTGTACAATATACATCTGCACGCGCTACGGTGGAAAGTATGATACTTTATATTGCAGATTGAACTATTTCTCAAAACAAGAACGTTTAAAATTTTGTTGTTGTTGTTGAGTTTGTTTGGTTTTGTCGCAAAGCTACACGAGGATTATTTACGCTAACCGTCCCTAATTTAGCAGTGTAAGACTAGAGGGAAAGCAACTAGTCCTCACTAACTATCGCTAACTTTTGGGATATTCTTTTACCAACGAATAGTGGGATTGACCGTAACATCGTAACGTCCACCAGCGAAAAGGGCGAGGATGTTTCGTGTGATCGGAATTTTAACCTACGACCCTGAGATTGCGAGTCGAGCGTCCCCTAACCTTTAGACCATGCCGACCGAATAATGTTTGAAAGTTAATTTTGACAAGATTAAAAAAAAGCCAATTTATATCCTTACTTTGTATGTTATAAATGATTTTCACTGAATAAGCTTCTTCCTAAGGAAAAAAAAACACATTAATGAGAATATTTGAAGCAGGATGTTTCTCCTTAGACTACTGCAACATCTCTTAACGGAAAGCCATTTATGGTTGTAGTCTGTACTAAGTCACTGCAACGTCTCTTAACGGAAAGCCATTTACGGTTGTAGTCTGTACTAAGTCACTGCAACATCTCTTAACGGAAAGCCATTTATGGTTGTAGTCTGTACTAAGTCACTGCAACATCTCTTAACGGAAAGCCATTTATGGTTGTAGTCTGTACTAAGTCACTGCAACATCCCTTAACGGAAAGCCATTTATGGTTGTAGTCTGTACTAAGTCACTGCAACATCCCTTAACGGAAAGCCATTTATGGTTGTAGTCTGTACTAAGTCACTGCGACATCTCTTAACGGAAAGCCATTTATGGTTGTAGTCTGTACTAAGTCACTGCAACATCTCTTAACGGAAAGCTATTTATGGTTGTAGTCTGTTATCTAAATAATTTTCAATCCACAGAAAGATTTTGTCAATTTTGTGTCTAATCTGGATAATAAACACAAGTTAAGTTCAACTGAAACCTTAAACTAATAAGTTGGATTTTGTTTTCCACCTGTTTCAATTTCGTAATTGTTTTCGTAAACTTTCATGCACTCTCTGAATGAAAACATCACGGAAATGTGCATCATACCAATGAAGAAAACCAACACAGCCCAAACTATTCCTTAAGAAAACTAACATGATACAAGATAATAATCAAGGAAACTAATATAATACAACATAATAATCAAGGAAACTAATATAATACAAATTAATAATCAAGTAAACTAATATAATACAACATAATAATTAAGGAAACTAATATAATACAAGATAATAATCAAGGAAACTAACATAATACAAAATAATAATCAAGGAAACTAATATAATATAAAATAATAATCAAGGAAACTAATATAATACAAATTAATAATCAAGGAAACTAATATAATATAAAATAATAATTAAGGAAACTAATATAATACAAGATAATAATCAAGGAAACTAACATAATACAAAATAATAATCAAGGAAACTAATATAATACAAGATAATAATCAAGGAAACTAACATAATACAAAATAATAATCAAGGAAACTAATATAATACAAAATAATAATCAAGAAAACTAACATAATACAAGATAATCCTCATTTGAAAAAATATTTATAATAAAGGTCTTTAGAATCCTTGGTTTTACCAGAGACAACCAATGACAGAAGAAAAACATGCAATCAAACAGACATCTTAATATTTGTGTGAAGCACAAGTTTGGGCCTGGTAATTAACAGTTAAAGTTATAAGTATTAGTACTTATCTGATAAAAATCGGTATTCGAACCTGCAACCCTCAAATTAGGAGTCGAGTGCCTTATCCACCTGGCCTAGTTCTGAGTTACTTACATTATGCACATCATATAAACATAAAAATCGCAAGGATATACTTTTTATAACGTTTAATTGCAACAATAATATATATATATGCATATAGTTGCAGAGTATTATCATCCAATGATACCAAATATCTGTTAAACTCCAACCAGACGCATACAGTTTTCTATTGCTAGCCCAACCACACGTGAATGTAAAACTATACATATATTACTAGGTTTAAAGGTCAATTTCAACTCACAATAATAAAAATATTTTCTTCTTAACGACCAAGTGATTTTCAAAGCAGTGCCTTGCGATGTCCACTCACTACTTCGACCTGCAATATGTAAGTGAAATTGATCAGCTGCCGAAGGTAAAAGAGAGAAAACGAGAGAGATATGAAACCTTAAATCAACAGTAATCACTAATTCTTACCAAACTCACAGTTTGAAGAGACGAGAAGAAAAATGTCTTTAATATTATATGGAAAAACAATTTTGATAAAAGGATTTCGAGAGAACATGTATATATGTATACATATGTATGATATGTTTGCTCCAAATCATCGATATCACTGTCGTTAATTTAGTTCACTGTTTCTCTTTTCGGATATCACCAGACCCCTGACAACGAATACCATCCGATCACCAAGTCATAACTTACAACGGGTATTATTCGATCACAAAGTCTTAACTAACAACGGATACCATCCAATTGCTAAGCTCTGACTGACAACGGATATTATCAGATCACAGAGTGCTAACTTACAACGCATACCATCCGATCACGGAGGCCTAACTGACAACGGATATCATCTCAAGACCGAAAAGTGTTTTGCCTCTGAAAGCCAAGTTGAAGAGTTTATTTTAATAATAGAAACTTTATAAAACACTGAAGATCAGAAAGAATCAAAGTAATACTAGAACTAAATTAAGTTGTTCAGCTGTTAACTGATGGTGTTACCAAACAAAAGTGTTTAAACAGAAAATAATTTAAATGTATAAATGAGGGAAATATTAGTTCTTTTAACTGTTAAGAGAGGACCCGTTACATGATGTTAAATTTATTATAACTGTTAAGAGAGGACCCGTTGCATGATGTTAAACTTATTATAACTGTTAAGAGAGGACCCGTTGCATGATGTTAAACTTATTATAACTGTTAAGAGAGGACCCGTTGCATGATGTTAAATTTATTATAACTGTTAAGAGAGAACCCGAGGGTTATCTGCGCTAGCCGTCCCTAATTTAGCAGTGTAAGACTAGAGGGAAGGCAGCTAGTCATCACCACCCAGCGTCAACTCTTGGGCTATTCTTTTATCAACGAATAGAGAGATTGACCGTCACATTATAACGCTCCCACGGCTGAAAAGGCGAGCATGTTTGGTGCGACGGGGATGCGAACCCGCGCCCCTCAGATTACGAGTCGCACGCCTTAACCCATGCCGGGCCACACATGAGTGACATATATCACATCTGTATTATTCTGTAAAGGGAACACATTTATTTAAATACACTTTATTTTGAAGCTCTTTGTTGACAGTAACCATGACGAAATACAGATGAGTGAAGATGGTGAAAGTAATGGAAAACCTCACCTTGGGTAAATTAAAAATACATTAATAATTATAGTTACATTCTTACGGTATAAAATATGTTTATTTCGTTGAAAGAAACACAGAAACCTACGAAGAAAATGCGAGGAAACGATGATTCTTTCTTTCTATTCATGATGGAACTTAACCCTAATTTTATTTTTTACTAATTGCACTACCGACCAAACGACCTCGTTGATTGGAAGAAATGCCTTGAAACACCGAAACAACCGAACAATACGATGCACTTTAGTCACGTGTATTACAGACGCGACCAAAACCAACTAGTGAGCAACTCAGAAACGATTATAATAAGTGTAGTCTGGAATGCCCAGGTGGTTGAGACGCTCGACTAACAATCTTTGGGTCGCGGGTTCACATTTACGCCCCACCAAACATGCTCACCCTTTCAGCCATGGGGCGTTATTATTTCACATTCAGTTCCACTATTCATTGGTTAAAAGAGTAGCCCAAGAGTTGGCAGTGGGTAATAATGACTAGCTGCTTTCCCTCTAGTCTCACAATGCTAAATTAGGGACGGTTTGCGCAGATAGCCCTGATGTAGCTTTGCTGAAATTAAAAATTAAACAAACAAACACTTTTTATCGATTTTGTAAACTGTAATTAATGTTATGTAAGAACATCAAATATATCAATCAACTTACAATACAGGTTATTGATTAAATAATTACTCTTTCCAAAAGCCACCTGTGTAAGGGTGTAAGGACACAGTTGGAGAATACAGAGAAACATAAAAGAGTAAAGTTTCAAGGTGTCTGAACTCGGTAAAGATGATAAAACATTATATACTTTATTTATATTACGTTGAAAACAGAAGTTAGCATTATCTAATTTTATCACAACGGTTAGAAAAAAAATTGTTTGTTTCTGAATTTCGCACAAAGCTATACGAGGGCTATCTGCGCTAACCGTCCCTACTTTAGCAAAGTAACACTAGAGGGAAGGCAGCTAGTCATCACCACCCTCCGCCAACATTTGGGCTATTCTTTTATCAACGAATAGTGGGATTGATCGTCACATTATAATAACCCCACAGCTGAAAGGATGAGCATGTTTGGTGCAACGGGGGTTCGAACTCGCGACTCTCAGATTAGAAACGAGCACCTAAACCGCCTGGCCACGAGGGGCCTGAAGCCAAATATGATCGTGCAACAACAACTAAAAGGTATTACGACACGGTTTGTTTATTTGTTTGTTTGTAATTAAGCACAAAGCTACTATCTGTGTTCTGTACACTACGGGTATCAAAATTCTAATTCTAACGTTGTAAGTCCGCAGACAGACTGCCGTGCCAATGAGAGGCAATGAAAAGCCCTCTGGTGGGAAAACGGTAAATTTTACAAGCCTAAAATTAGGATTTCGATTCTTTGTGGTGAACATAGCAGATAGCCCAATATGGCTTTGCTGTAGAACAAACTTTTGTGTTTTTTCGTGATAATGTTTAAAAGTTTGAAGAAAATAAACTTATCGAAGGATTTATGTCGTTTATAGAAACTTTAGTGAACATGTTAAATTCTTTATTAGTGCTACTAATGTGGCTGTCGATTTACTTGCATAACAAATTTGCACATTTACAAATAGATATATACATATCAAAAATTCTCAAGTTGAAGCTTGTAAATTGAGTGTATAATATTTTACGAGTTTTATGGCCAGGCGAGAAATTATATATTTGTTAAATTTGCTATTGTTGAAGGAAATCAAGTGAAAGCTTCAGAAAATGATAGCAGGAAAACAGAGGCGGTCAAATTACACGAGGAACGAGTGACACTTGTGTTTGATTTTTGTGGTTCACATTATGGCTTGTTACGCTTGTCTAACTATATATGTAGACACTAACCTTCCTAGCAGCAAAGCGGCATGTCTGCAGACTCACATCGGAAGAAATCGGTTTTCGACACCCATAGTGGCCAGAGCACAGATAACCCATTGTGCAGCTTTGTACTTAATTCCAAACAAAAACAACTGCAGACATTAATAACAGGAAATGAAATACTAACGGAGTTTCTATTTTTAGTTTGATACAGAATAACAATACGAAATACTCTCTTCTAACTTAGCGATATCCAAAACGAACCACGAGGAAATAAATATCATTTAAGGTCACGTGTTGCAAACCTTGAGGAGGTGTTCTGTTTTTTTTTTCCTTTTTTGTAGTGCAAAGCTACCCAATAAGCTATCTAAGTACTCTCTTTCTACCGCGAGGAATTGAACCCCGAATAATTGTAAATTCGAAATTTTGCCGTTAACCTACGGTGTGAGATTAAAGATATAAAGAACCAAACAAAACATAGAATGATTTCCTCAACAACCTTCGCTCAAAGAGAATTATTGGCTTTGTAATGTTTGTACATCTATTCGTCTTTATAGATGTGTCCACAAAGGATTTGGTTACCTTTGGGCATTGCTGGTGATAAATAAAAATAAACTGTAATTTTGATTTTGTAAAAAAGACACGGGCCCGGCATGGCCAAGCGTGTTAAGGCGTTCGACTCGTAATCTGAAGATCGCGGGTTTAACTATGACTCTCTTAAGGTAGCCAAATGCCTCGTCATCTAATTAGTGACGCGCATGAATGGATTAACGAGATTCCCACTGTCCCTATCTACTATATAGCGAAACCACAGCCAAGGGAACGGTCTTGGAGAAATCAGCGGGAAAAGAAACATGCTTGCCCTTTAAGCCGTGGGGGCGATATAATGTGACGGTCAGTCTATTCGTTGGTAAAAGAGTAGCCCAAGAGTTGGTGGTGGGTGGTGATGACTAGTTGCCTCCCCTCTAGTCTTACAGATAGCTATCGAGTAGCTGTGCAAAAAATAGTTTAGGTCTTTTAATAATAAAAGGTACCTAAGAATTTATATTTGTATGTTTTATTTCTATCTTACTTAGTTACTGAAATCTATTCGTCTATATGTTCAAATCTATTAGGATAATAACTCTTCATATGTTGAAATATATCAGGATAATATACCTTTATACGTTGAAATATATTAATATTATATCCCTCTAAATGATGAAATATATAATAGCTAATAGATCTGTTATCCCCATCTGTTGAGAGATTTTAGAGTTATGTTCTGGATGAAAAAAAAACTCAACTGAAGAGTTCTACTCTGACGTCACGCTTAACCAATGTTGCCCGGCTTTGTATGCAACAGTGAAAAAAGTTTCATATTACATAATGTACTCTGGGCCAGATAAGACAAGTAATTTATGTTAGGAGAGGAGGGTGGGATAGAATAATTGAGTTTATTTCAATATGCGTGAAAAGAAACGTCATTTATCATTAGTGTGTATTGTAATAACAATGTAGGTCTCACTAAGTTTAAGGAATGAAACTTATAAAAGCCAATATTTGTATATCTTGCTGAATAACAACAAAGTTTTAAATAGGAAAAATGAAAATAAAATTTAATTGAAATTAGTTTTATTATTTTACGTAAACCACAGTAATTCTTAATAGTGCATGACACAAATAAACATTTGAACTTCGAGAAGGTCATCCTAACAGAAAATTGATACTATGGTATGCTCTGTTACAATGTGTTTTGTGTTTATTCTCATCAGACAGACAGTTGATATGCTATGAGAAATTAAAGTTTTATGTATATATATGTATACGTTATATATATATATATCCACACACATACAGGTTGTTCTAAAAATGTACACACGTTTTGGATTATTATAAATACAATGTTTATTAAAATATATCTAGGTTTTATAATACAAGTTTAAGAAGACAAGTGTAGAATGTTTTGAGTTATCGCAGGTGTTCGAACGGATGGCCGTTCTGATCCAGGCACTACTGATAACGCGGACAGATGGAATTGCAAATTTCACGAATTATTTCATTTGGTATTTGGGTGCATTCGTTTTCAATTGCTGCTCTCAGCTCATTGATTGTTGCAGGTTTTGTGTTATAAACCTTATTTTTGACGTATCTCCATAAAAAAAAGTCCAGAGGTGTGAGGTCTGGTGAACATAGGGGAAATTCAGTGCTACCTCTTCGCCCAGTCCATCTGTTCGGCAAATTTTTGTCAAGATGGTCGCGGAGAGGTGCTTCATTTTGCTGGAAATATAACTCCTCATCTCCAAATTGTTCTCGAATTCGTGGCACAACAGATTCTTGGAGCAAGCTCAGATAAACGAGACCAGTGACTGTGTTTTCGAAAAAGAATGGTCCAATTACGTCCAACGCTGATAATCCAGACTACTCTGTAACCCCTGGTAACTTTACGTGGTGTTCAACCGTAATATGTGGATTCTGAGGTGCCCAGTAGGTGCAATTGTGGCGATTAACTGAACCATTTAACTTAAATGTGGCCTCATCGCTCCAGACAATCTTGCTTGGAAACTGTGCATTCTCTGCAGATTTTTTCAGGTACCACTCACAAAATTCCACTCTCCAGCCATGATCATCTTCATTGAGGGTGTGGATTAATGCCGGAATAAAACATTTCCAATGAACGTGCTTCAACATGCAATGGACGCTCGATTTTGGGATTCCTGTCTCACGGGTTGTTTGCCGAACAGATTTTCTTGGAGATCGGTAGAGACTTTCCAACAGCTATGCTTCTCGTGTGTGACTGGTGGACGACCGCGGTCTTCCAGAATGCCATTTATGGATATTTTGAACAGTTCCATTTGTTTCAAACTTATCTTTGATGTGAGTAATGGTGAGTTGCGTTGGCGGATCTGTTTGAAACTCCCTTCTTAACCATCTTTGCACTTCAGCTACGTTTTCACACTTCCAGTAACACTTTAAGATAAATTTCTTTTTCTCAAAGCTTACTCTTGCTTCTGCCCTTACTTTAAATTAGTTACACTTGTAAAAAAAGAAAGTTTGGGTGAGTTATAATCATTCAAAGTGTGTATACATGTTTTTGGGACACCCTGTATATAAAGTACTGTGAAAAAGTGTTAAGACAAAGTCAAAACTAAATGTTGGGCAACTTCCAAAGAACAATGGAAGGTAAAATGGAACAACAAAATTTCATTAATCTTCATATTTAATACACCATATGCTCAGTGGAAGCGCTTGAGTTCAGCAGTTATAATTTTGCGTGTCCCTATTTTGCTTTGATAACTGCACTCTTTCTGGCATTGTTGCAACATATTTAATTAAAGTGTCCTGTGACACTTTACCTCAAATGTTCTCATATACTCCCATACTATTTTGTGTTTGGAAGTAACATTTCATTTGTCAAGCTTTTGTTCGATCACATCCCAGATCTGTTCAATTGGTTGAAATCGGGGCTCTGTGGGAACCAAAGCATCATTTGAATGACTCCGGTAGCTTCTTTCTTAGCTAAGTAATTTCTATATTGATTGAATGAGTGTCTGGAGTCACTATCTTCTTGGTAGTAGAATCCTTTAACAATAAATAATATGGAAACCAGTGGATATATCATGACAGATCAGTATCTGATGGCACTGGTCCATCATTCCATCTAGTTTGCAAACATTTCACGTCAGTTCAGTAGAAAAACACCATCCCAAACCAACCATCTCACTGCCTCCATCATGCTTTATGGTAGGTGTTATGGACTGAGATAAGTATCTTTCTTCCGCTGGACTTACAGTCTAAGCTTTGAACTAAGTATTTCAAACTTGGACTTATCCATTCATAACACCCTTTTTCAAATATCAACAGTCCAGTTTTGTACTTTTTAGCAATTTTTAATCTCTTGACAATAGTTGGAGATCGAAGTAAAGTTTTATCAACTGCCACACAACCAAATATTTCATTTTCGTTAAGTCTTCTTGGCACTGTAGATCTGGACACTTCCGTCATTCGGTACATGGTTGTTCATCTTATGCTTGAGATCAGTAATAGTCTTCCTTATGTCCTGAAGGCTGCATAAACAAAGATACTTAACATCAGTATCATTGAGTTTAGGTGTTCTGTCTCTCTTTCCTGTTTTAAAATTTACCATCTCGGTCTCATGATATACGGTGTACTTAACAATGTTTGTGTAGCATGTCAAGTCTGTAGCAATTTGTCAGAGAGTCCAACCAGCAACATGTAAAACTTTTATACGAACTCTTTGCTCTACTGACAATGCCTTACGTTCTCTGGGCGGTGGCATGACAGCAAAACGTAACATATAGTAAAATATACAACACTGTTTTTCAATCAATGTTTATTTGATTTCTTTCTACATATACCTACTTTCTTCTTTCTATTTAGTTAAGACACTACATGGGATACCATGACAGGTATGTGATACTCTTAAGTTTCATAATTATGTTTATTCTTGAAGAACTCTTATGACACATCCTTGGTAATTCTAAAGAATGATAAGATAGTAATTATGAGATCGTAGCAGCATTACCGTAGTGTTTAATTTACATTCTGTAATGGAATGGAACAATTAGTCCCACAGAATGGAAAGAGTGACTAAATATTCTCTTGTTTTAACATTTTTACACAGTACTGTATGTCTGAACCGATTTTCAGCTTAATTCAGCAAATGATATATTACGTTTTACTGACATAATTTGTTTGTATTGAATTTCGCGCAAAGCTACTCAAGGGCTATCTGCGCTAACCGTCCCTAATTTAGCAGGGAAGGCAGCTAATCATCATCACCCACCGCCAACTCTTGGGCTACTCTTTTACCAACGAATAGTGGGATTGGCCGTAACGTTATAACGCCCTCACGGCTGAAAGGGTGAACATGTTTGGTGTGATGGGGGTTCGAACTCGCAACCCTCAGATTACGAGACGAGTGCCTTAACCACCTCGCTATGCCGGGCCTACTGATGGGACATTCACGAGCCATCTTTTGAAAATCACGTGAGATATTTTTCAAAACTTGTTAGGGGCGTGATAGTTCAATATACGTATATATCCTCACTTTCGATCACTTTACCCTTCGTCACGTGGAAGAGTAACATTATAATTGTAAAGATAATTAGAGAACGTGCGTGCTCACACGATAAAGCAGTTGATAGAACAAATAAAAGAGTTTGGTTGAAATTCAAGAATCGAATCACTTGAAATATTCTGAAATCAAAAATCCATTAGGATGTGAGTTAAGAAATAGCTACAACTAGTTTCTTGGATTTCCACTTGGAGATAAAGTAAAACGGAGAAACATAATTTATAAAGTGTGGCCAAAAGTGATGTAAATTATCCATAACCCGAGGCACTGAAACTAATGTTTACTTAAGAAAACTATCATATCAGTTTTCGTACAGTTTAGAAACTGATGAATTTTTCACAGAAGAGAAACATCTACACAGGTTCTTCTAAATCTTCCTCCTCAAAACAAAAATAAAAAATTTGGGCGTGACTTAGAGATTAGCAGATCGAACTTAAGATGTGAGACATTCGACTCTTAAGGTATTGATAACCGCCAATTGAGGTTTGGTGATTAGACCGCTCGATTTACAATCTTCGGTTTCGAAACGTCTGACCGTCCTATAAGAGTAGCAGTTAGTTTCGCTATTCGTTTAAGAGTATCCGCTTCAGACATCATTAATTAAGCAATTGCCAACCTTTATGTTTCTACTAGCTCATTTTTATGTTTAGATTTCAAATAACATACGAACGATTTCACTTGCGATTACGTAGGGAATATGGAAGCATCACGATAGTCAGCAGTGGGATGAGAAAAGAGAAACACATTGAAAGAAGCTACAGGCACAATATTGTATTCGGTTTGCTACACAGTATCTACTGTACCCCCCGCTGGGCGAGCGGTAAGTCTTCGGTTTTACAATGCTGAAATAAGGGTTCGATTCCCCTACGTGTATACAGTAGATAGCACGCTATGGCTTTGTTATAATAAAAACACAGAAATACACACACAGTATCTACTAAGGTAGTTCTAAACAGTCCCTAAATACCATTCGGAGACATTCATGTTTCTCGCGCTTGACAACAACGGTAAGCTTGTGATCAGTCACTTCACCATTTCAAATCACTTTTCGCAGCCCAAACGCTAAAAGAGTGTGGAAAATATCTTCTTTTTAGCCAATAAAATTTATAAAAAAATTTATTTCAAATTAAAAAAGCCGGATTTGGTATTATGTTTTAAACAAAAATGTCCCCCACTAGCTCGTGAGGGATCTGTTAAAAGATATTATTGTTGCTGGACAAAAGCAACACAAAAAACCGTGTTTGTTAGGATTCAGTACTTAATACAACATTTGTCACGCATGCCCTCCCTATCATTATAGGGCCCGGCATGGCCAAGCGTCTTAAGGCGTGCGACTCGTAATCTGAGGGTCGCGGGTTCGCATCCCCGTCGCGCCAAAGATCCTCGCCCCTCTAGCCGTGGGGGCGTTATAAACGTTACGGTCAATCCAACTATTCGTTTGTAAAAGAGTGGCCCAAGAGTCGGCGGTGGGTGGTGATGACTAGCTGCCTTCCCTCTAGTCTTACACTGCTAAATTAGGGACGGCTAGCACAGATAGCCCTCGAGTAGCTTTGTACGAAATTCAAAACAAACAAACCCTATCACTATGGTTGCAATTTCCAAACTAGCTAAAGAATGAGTTAATTGACTAGATATAAATGCACAAGCATTAAAATGCTATAAATGTTGCAGTAATTTCTTTTTAATTTTGATTAATGAAATATATTAAAACGTTTCATCTGCATTATTGATTATACACTGACCGACTACGCAACCCCTGTAGGTGGAGGTATAATCTGCGAAACACTGACTTACTTGATCTATAGGGCAGTAAAAGTAAATTACTCTGGAACCCACGGTAAAGAACAAATGTTTTATTTTATAGTTATTTATTGTTAATATTCATTTCAACATTATAGTTAATATTGAACTCTACATTATTGATATTATTATTAATACTTATATCTACATTATAGTTATTACTATTGTTAATATTGATATATATATACTATTGTTATTATTATTGTTATTATTGATATCTACATTATTCTTACCCTTATGTTAATATTGATAACTACATTATTCTTATTATTAATATTAATATCTACATTATTGTTATTGTTATATTAATATTGATATCTACATTATTATTATTGCTAATATTGATATATACTTTATTGTTATTATTACTGTTAATATTGATATCTACATTATTGTTATTATCATTATTAATATTGATATAAACATTATTGTTATTATTATTGTTAATATTGGTATCTACATCATTCTTCTTATTGTTAATATTGATATCCATATTATTACTATTTTTATTTTTAATGTCGATTTGTAAATTAAGCTAGAAGGATCATAACAAATTCTCTGAGCAATGAAGTAAGTATATATGAATGGGAAATATTAAAAGCAGAGGGAACTAAAGGCATGAGGTAAAATAGGATTCTTATCTCATCACATTTGCACGTGAAGTGCTTCTCACGTGCAAGAACTAGTGTGTATGACGTAAGAAAGCCATATAACGTTTTTGTTTGTTTTTTAAATATATAGATTATTTATTTAATACCTTTATTCAGTTGATCAGGCAAAAAGTGGCCATACACATTAGCCTTCTTAAAATTAAATACGTGCGTGACACGCTCGCCTTAGTAAACTGGAGATTTTCTCCTTGAATAAAACCAAACCTCGTTATAAGACATAAAGTAGGTTATGGTTTTATTTTTCCGAATTTAGTGAACGGTGAACACAGAAGAATCTGTTGTAAACAATTAAAGATATTGTGGAATCAAACATCTTGTTAGACTTAAACCAATTTGTTTCATTCGTCGTGGTTGTTACCGTATTATTATTACTAATTTATTGCTTCGCTTAGTGCTACCATTTCAAGTACCTTGTCTTTGAGCCTCTTATGTAAACATGTAAACAATGTGCATAATCAAACAGCTAGCATCTCAGTAATTAGGAGATTAAAGATGATCCTTTGAAAAACTGAATCCGACTCTACATTAAAAAATGTATACCTGTGACATTTGTTTTGTGTGTTTAAACATGGAGCTACGCAAGGAACAGCCTGTGGTATTGACCACAACGAGTATCGAAGACCGGATTTTAACGTTATAAGCCGGTGTGCTGCTAAGGCGGCGAGAAGGCTTACCTTTTCGCAATTCGTCCTTTTACTATGGTCATGGCTTAAATGCTTGCGTTGGACTGTGTAGGAGAGAAGAAATACGTTATTTTATTGTTTGCCGTGTTAGGTTTTAGGGTTCGGCATGGCCAGGTGGGTTAAGGCGTTCGATTCGTAATCTGAGAGCTGCTGGTTCAGATCCCCGTCGCACCAAACATGCTCGCTTTTTTAGCCGCGGGGGCGTTATAATGTAACGGCCAATCCCATTGTTCGTTGGTAAAAGAGTAGCCCAAGAGATGGCGGTGGGTGGTGATGACTAGCTGCCTTCCCTCTAGTCTTGCACTGCTAAATTAGGGACGGCTAGCGCAGATAGCCCTCGTGTAGCTTTGCGTGAAATTCAAAAAATTAATGAAATTAATGATTTTAGGGTAAAGTAATATATTAATACAATTATATTAGTTATGTAATATATATAATTATGTCATTTGCTTACACGTAAGATGTCAGGTGAAGTTAAGCGTGTTTTTGTGTATCTATGTATCCGTTAAATAAAAAAAAAAAAAACTTTAAATAGAGTGTAGCTGGATGTCCTTCTAATGTGTGAGGTGAAGAAGCGATGTGTCAACACAAAAACAGTAAGATCTAGTCCACACTTGTATCTTACGTCTTGCACAGATGTACCTCATATAGTTCACTTGTGCCTTATGTAGTCTAGTCCACACTTTCGCCCCACATACTCCAAACTTGTATCAAGTATTGTCCACTTGTATACCATGTAACCCACACTTGTATTCTGTGTAGTAAACAGTTGCCACAGCTAATGTACACGTGCGCCTCATGCAGCCTATATATTCCCATATGTATTCCGCATTTTTGTTCTTTATGTATTATACACTTGCTTCTCATAAAATTTGCGCGAATTTAATAAAAACAACAAAAATTAATAATATTGAACGTAACCCGATCTTTTAACACCTATAACATACTAGCAGTAATTTTCCTTAAAATGGCGATGAATCAATATAAAATGTGCAGTTAACACTTAATGTGTTATTTAAATAATGAACAATGCTTTACGTTTCTTTTTAAACAAATGAGGCTGTAATGCATTGTTGGCACAAATGTTTGAGCTTCAAAACAATGGGTGATTTCCAGCATATTAGAGTGCTCAGGTTCGATAATGTAGTCTTTTTGGATTTTTTTCACTGGATGCTACCGTTCCTTGTTATTTTACTGAGCGAAAAGAAAGACCAATACTGTAGCGAGTGTTTCTTGAGAGCTGTAATAAGTTCAATTCATTTAATAAGGTACAGAAAATAATTCTGTTATATAATACAAACATGAAAAAGAAATACATATATATAAAGTGAAAAAAACAGATATATACTGAAACAGTCTCCTCTCTTTATGAATTATTTTTCGTTCATGCTTTTATAATCGAACTATTTCTCTAACCTGCTTAACCCGTTAAACCAACTCTACGAAGTGGTGTTCTCTTACGCCTAAAAACAAGAAGTTGCCTCACCACATAATTGAACGTCAGCAAAAGAAGAGAAAGCATCGATACAAGATGACAATTTAGACTGGCAAACAAACGCACAAAGAAATTAAAGGAATATATGATTGGACGAATATTTGCAATTTCAGTTCCTCGAATACTCTGCTAAGAAAGGAAGCCTGTATTTGTTTGTTTAAGATCAAAGTCACATTGGAGTTAACTGTTGTGTTCACCGAGGAGATTCAAGCCCCGAATTCTAGTGCTATAATTTCGTATTAATTGATGGCAGAAAGAAACGCCTCGAACCATCCGTTAGGAACAGAAACGTTTATTCGTTTATTTGTGGCCTCGTTGTAGATACCTGCTTTGTCTCCTGTGGAGAACCGAACCTCAGATTTTAGCATTGCAATTCCGTGAAACTGATGACAATTCTTTCTGTTGACCCAGTTTTTGATGGCTCAGCTGGTTTTTCCCTTGTTTGCTGATGTGACACTCGGTTATTCCCTCTACGTAATAATTACGTAAACAACTCGTACATAATCCCATACTTTACCACTTAACACCTCTTCTCCTTTGTAAAACAAGGTTAGTGTATTGTGAGAAACGTTATCTTAATTAGAGTTTATTCTATTGGTTACCGCATTCCTGTTTACTTAATCTCATTGATGCTGTAATAAGGTTACCAACACGTGATTTAAAACAAGACCAGAAAAACAAACCAACCCAAAAACAGTCGTGTTAATTTCTTGCTTTGATAAATTTGCATCTTTGTTTCTTTCTTTAAATGGAGTGCAAATGAGAACTATATGACACCCAAGTTTGGGCTACGATGTGCCATCCAGAGAAATCTCCAAGACATCGGCAATTTTATGTTTTCTTCTCTCCACCCATCGCTTCCATAGAAAGTTCAGATATATATATATTGTTACTCTCTCGCTAAGAGGTCTAGGATGACCAGATGGTTAGGGCGCTTGATTCATACTGTGGGAGTCGCGGGTTCGAATCCCCATCGCACCAAACATATTTGCACATTTCAGCCGTGAGGACGGTCGATCCCACTATTCGTTGATTAAAAAAGTAGCCTAGGAGTTGGTGGTGTGTAGTGATGACTAGTTACCTTTCCTCTAGTCTTACACTGTTAACTTATGTATGGCTAGCGTAGATAGCCCTTATATAACTTTATTCGAAATTCAAAAAACGGTCAAACAAACAAATATCTCCTCTTGGTTCTGTAGAGTAAAGTTTTTAGTAATAAATTGTACCTTGAAGACACCCCACTTTGTTGTTTCAAATTTCTTGCATTGCCGCTTGAGGGCTATCTCCTCTAGCTACTTTAGCAGTGACAAACAAGAAAAAAACAGCTAGTCGATACCATTACCTCCACCAGCTTTATATTGTGCTTTTACTAAAAAGTAGCTGGAATGAGCGAAAAGGGCGGAGCATGTTCAATGATAGGGAATCGAACAGATAGTCCATTGTGTAGCTCTGTGCGTAGCTTACGAACAAACCATTTGAGAAGGAAATTGTTGAAAACAATTTGTTTTTGTGAGTGGATCTCCCGGAAATAAAAACATATAACTGATGGCCCCCGCTGGTACAGCATTAATTCTACGGATTTAGGTTGCTAAAACCAGCGGTTCGATTCCCCTCCGTGGACTCAGCAGATAACCCTCTAGTCTCTCACTGCTAAATTAGGGACGACTAAAGCAGATAACCCAAGTGTAGCTTTGCTCAAAATTCAAAACAAACAATTTTTCGCACCTAAATTTATTGAGCTGTTAATATACTTTGAATGAATCTGGAAATATAGAACATTTAGCTTAATTTGTTTTTGTTTCGGCTGAGCAACAATCTTTAAGTTTTTGTTAAAGTTTCAAACTTAAAAAAACTTTGCAAGTTTATAATTTAAAGCATAAAATTTGAACTCGGTCACTTTCGCTTAATGATATCGCACGTGAAGTGTCTCGGATGAGAAAGATACAATGAAATTTCTCTTAAACACTTCCTAACAGGACCTCATTATGACTGATCTCACTCTACATGTGCCATTCAAATTATATACGTGATCTATTTTGTAATATTATCAATATTCTACTAACTATAAACCATGTTAATTTTAAACTTTCAGATATATAATGATGAGACAGATTTACGTTATATTTAAGGTTAACATTCTACAGAAAGGTTTTTTTTTTATGTATTACATATAACACTCAGTAGAAAATTCCACTATACTTTTTCTAAATGTTTAGAATTTAATAATGTCAGCGTCATGTCACGGATGGAAAAGACATTTTAATAAAGAAGTTTTAATATATATATATACTAAAATTGTTTTTCGTTAAATGAAAAATGTTTTTATAATTATTGTATGTATAGGCAGTCAGAAATCTTTCGCGAGCGTGCGTTCAGTTCTGTATCTTTATTAAACTTCTTTCGAGTGAGGATATAATCTGTTGTCGTGGTTACTAGCCTATACAATCAGCTAAGCCTAATTGTTAATTATATACTAATCATCAATTAGATTGCAATGTTTCGTAATAAAATAAAATAATAAGTAATTGGATATTAGGTCAGCGTTTAGGCTAGTAATTTTCAAACTTTCTTATGAGTTTCTTCTTTGTAAATATATTCAGGCTGGGATGATTCTCCACCCTCACATACACATAAAGTGATAAGACGTTACTGTAAACATTCTACAATATCCGTTGGTGGAATGTTTGTTTTATGATTTCGCAAGCCCCTTACGAGTCGAAACTCCCAGTTTAAAAAAACGCTTGTTTAAGCTACTAACTATAAGTATAATTAATAATTTAACGCCACAATGTTACCACGAGAACTTGAAGAAATACATATTTATTACTACATATTATTGGTTAATGTTTTAAATGACCCGCAAATAGAATGTCTCTCAATTAAGATTCTGTAACTTGCATGAACATGGTCATTTTCTTTCTGACAATGCATACTTTTTCTTTAATACTCGTATGAATTACGCAAACCTCCTACAGATGGCAGCAGTAACTCATAATATTGGTACCACTTGGAAATGAATTGTGATTGCATATTAAAACTACGTTATCTTGTAGATGTACATTCTGATGATGAAATTCTTCATCCTGTTATGAAGCATCTCGTTTCGTAATAGAAAAAATAATAACTTTCCGTATTTCTTTCGTTCTTATTTTTGCAAATTATTTTGAATTTCACCGGTTTGATTTCTTTGGAATTGAATCTTATGTAACTCATAGGATGATAAAGCTTTTTGTTGTTGTTCTAATTTTAATCCAGGGAAATCATCTGAGATTTAAACGATCGATCTATCGTTTCTATGACAACAAGCGGGCATCAATTTCAACAATTCTGGACCACTGTTGCAACGTGACAGTTATTGGTTCTTCGAAAGTGACAATAAACAAATAGAGTTTGATTCTGTTGTTAGAACGTTTTTTCGGCCCAGTAATACCCGTCTCAGTGAAACTGCGAAACTCATTCACAAGTCATCCTCAACCTTATTTGTTTAATTGTAAAACAATGACGTCATGTAACAATTTTGTGTCGGAGCCAACACCCTATGTTATATGCTCTAGGTCAAAAGGTTAAGTTCCATAACACTGAAAATATCATTGGTGTGGGGTTATACAGAAACTATTTTCGTATTTAAAGATAACTAATCCTGAAGGCTCATGACATTATAAACCAGGTTCCTATACTCCTGGAGGGCAAAGCGGGGATAGCCAGTTTTGTAGTTTTATAAACAAACAAATTGAACGAATAATTTTATAACTTTTCAGCACTACATACAAGCTTCGCGATTCTTCTAGTCATGTTGTAGACAATTGTGTTTTTTTGGTACTTTAGTGAAATATGTTGATGTGAGTAAGTGGAATCAGTTACCATAGTTACGTTCTCTTTCTTGATGATGTATACGGCTGCGCATATCGCGTTTATTTCATAATATTGAAAAGTTTGTTTGTTTGTTTTGAATTTTCGCTCGAAGCTACACAAGGGCTGTCTGCCTGCGCTAGCTGTCCCTAATTCAGCAGCGTAAAACAAAATGGAAGGCAGGTAGTCATCACCACTCACCGCCAACTCTTGGGCTATTCTTTTACCAACGAATAGTGGGATTGAGTGTCACATTATAACGCCCCCACGGCTGAAAGGGTGAGCATGTTTGGTGTGACAGGGATTTGAACCCGCGACCCTCGGGTTACGTTTACAATCTGAAACAAACATAGCATAACAGATGAAACAGTATATACTTCCATTTATTTTTATCCCTTATTTAACAGCTAAACTAAGTATAAGTACAGATGTTTGTTTTGTTTTTAATTTCGCGCAAAGCTACACGAGGGCTATCTGCGCTAGCCGTCCTACTTTTTGCAGTGTAAGACTAGAGGGAAGGCAGCTAGTCATCACCAACCACCGCCAACTCTTAGGCTACTGTTTTACTAACGAATAGGGGTATTGAGTGTCACATTATAATATCCCTACGGCTAAAAAGGCGAGCATGTTTGGTGCAAGGGAAATTTCAACCAGCGACCCTCGAATTACGAGTCGAGTGCCCTAACAGCTTAGCCATTCTGGGCTTAATACTGAAAGTCCTTTGTTTTCAAGCTACTCGTAAGTTTTGAAATATCTTGTGTGTATTACAGATAACCACTAATTGCGATTTGGTATCGTAATATATTAATTTCAACATGATTTTCATCTTACAAATACTTCGACTATAATTTGTTGGTTTATAAAAGCAATGCACTGTGCTCATTTCAGAAATCGAACCTAGGATCTAAGCCTTATAAGTTCTCACAAACGTATTGTTAAGATACCAGTATCTTTTAATGCTCTTTTCAAGGCGTCCCCTAGTGACACAGCGGTATATCTTCGAACTGGGTTTCGATACCCGTGGTAGGCAGAGCACAGATAGCCCATTGTGTAACTTTGTGCTTAACTTCCAACAATCTATATAGAAGGTACGAATTATATATCAAACATATCTAAGCTTTCAAAAACCACTACGTGTTTCGTGAATCCTGTCTGATTAATTTTCATTCAGACGAGGGAACAAATAACAAGAACTAGTAAATAAAAAACTGCTGTAATATTTCACGTACCTTTGAACATGTTAGGTGCAAGTGAAATGGAATTGCTCAGTAATTCGAAAAATTGACACACGGTTTTATTTGTCTGTTAGTAGTTAAGCACACAAAGCTACACACTAACCGTCTACGTTGTGTATGCTATCGGTTTCGAAACCCGGTTCATACTGGCGTTACACATCCTCAGTCTTACCGCTATGCCACTACGGGAAGCGAAAGATTTTGAGGTGACAAAAAGAGGGAGAAGGTTCTAGCTGAAGATTTTAATATCTTGTTTGCTGAACAAACAAACAACGTCGAATCTAAATATTTTTGAAATTCTATATAAATTTAGGTTTAGCATTGGGAGTAAAGGCAATAAAAACATCAAAATAAAATTTTACTGGTGTTACAGTTTGTTACACAGATTTCGCGATAACTAAGATGTTATTATAAATTTTGTCATGCGTATAGTACAGCCAGTTAGATCGTTTCCTTTCGAAACGCTAAGGGCCGATTAGAAAGAGCGAAGTTATATAAACCAGAGAATTCCAGTCTGTTTCTGTTTAGTATGTCATACACAAACTGCAAGAAAAACATTTGAATAAGTAATATTTAACTCTTTCAACGTGGGTTGTTTCGAATTTCGCGCAAAGCTACATGGGACCTGTCTGTGCTAGCCGCCCTTAACTTAGTACTGATAGACTAAAAGGAAAGCAACTAGTCAATATCACTCAACTCCAATTATTGGGCTATTTCAACGAAAGCTGTTTATTAGTGCGTGTTCATGTTAAAATTCACCTGAATTTATCTTTTCTGTTTTTCTCGTTTATCTTATGTCAAGTTTATTTGATAATCGAGATAAATCGTTCATACTATCTCAGTGCAGAACAGCAGTGTTCATTATCTTTAACTTTTTATTTAATTATTTTTTTATCTTTTATTTTCATAGAGTTTTATTTTCTTTTTAGAATTAAGCACAAAGCTATACAATGGGCTATCTGTGCTCTGCCCACCATGGGTATTAAAACCTGCTTTTCAGCGGTGTGAGTCCGCAGACATACCGCTGTACCACTGGAGGGCATTTTTTAGAGCTAGATGTACATATCGTCACAAGAGGTTTCTACGGTTCTTTGAATAAAGAACAGAATATAATAGAACAGAATAAAGAGACTGACTGTCATCTTTATAACACTGTAATGTACCAGGCCAGGTCAGAGAACCCGAGGGTTCAGTTGTAGCCGTTCATAAGTTTGAACTACTGGTCAAAGGCGCTACAGAGAACCAGAAGTACATATCAGCACAAGGGTCTTGTACGGTTCTTTGAACTGAATAACGGAATTGATTGTTACTTTTATCACAAATCTACAGTTGATAGTCCTGTCTGAGTTATATTTATGCAGCAAATAAGAACAAATTCCAAACTGCTACAAACGTGATATTTGAGATGAACCTGGAAATCCATTACATAACTCCTTGTAACTAGAAATAATTACACTAAAATATTTTTGAGAATGTAATATGTCGCTATTATTAAACACAGTGTCTAGTCCATTACAAGCTAGTCCTAAACGTGATGACGTCATTCTTAATATAAGTAATTAAACCTGAAGCGTCCCTCCCTGTAAGTTTAAATAAGTCCTGTGTCTCCTTGTTTATAAATATTTTAACATAATTTAGAATGCGTTCTTATATTACAGATTTGTTGTGTGTTCTACGGCCCTTTAGTACATAACAGTCATTTCGAAATGCGTGGTTGCGTAATGAAACTGACTTTCTGTTTCACGAGGCTGTTACAGTTCCGTAAGTTAGGCTTAAAATAATCTTCCGAAAGTCGAAAACTAATCAAAATTATTGCCCATTAGTTTAATTACAGCATATGTATTATCGATTCAAGATAGAATATTGTTTGTTTGTTTTTCGAACGTGTATTCATGTTAAATTTTTTGTTTATTCACCTTGGTTATATGATGTTGGTCGATTAATCGATTAATGGAATTTACTTTCACTTTTAGAGCTTAGCCATGCCTTCAAAATGCAATGAGTCGCGACACGTTAGTTTTAGGATTCAAATTTTGGTCTTCTAGCTGTAAGCAACGCCCAATCTTGCTGTGAAACACTTGCGCTGCGCTTGCTATTGGTAGTTCAAACTAGCGTCCCGTCGAGTATATATATATATATGTTCATAAAGTTCATTTCTATCTTGTGAAATGTTTCATCAAGACAGACGTGAACGCTAGTCGAAAACTTTGGTGACAACTTGTAGCGAATTTTAAATCAAATATGAATTATTCGTTTGGCTAAGTTAGGGACGCGAACTGAGCACGTGGCATGTGACGATGGCGAACAAGGGGGATACACCACGAGGTATTCTTATCTTATCTCAGATTGTAACGATTAGCTGGTCGAAATTGAGAATGATTTGTTTTTTCAGACATACCCTGTCGTGCAACTCGGGGTCTAAGTTCACAAACACCATCTATAAATGTCCAGTGAGCTGTCTCAGTCTTCTCGAAGTTTGTCGTAGTACATATCAGTGTGTTGTTTACCTTCACCAGTACATTTTTCATTATATATTACCCCGGAAAAAGAAAGGTCTACCTTTCGAAAGCGGTCGACTTATAAAGCTTGCATCCTTTAGTGCTTAGACTTGTTGAATCTATTGAATATATATTAGTGGCCTTTTTGTATGTCATGTTGTAAATATTGTTGTGTTGTAAATGTGTATATTGTTATGTTATTTATGAGTATCTGTGTATATTTGCGTGTTGTAAACGTGTAAATATGTGTATTGTTGTGTTTTTTATGGGTATCTGTGTATACCCGTGTTTTCTAACTGTAAATGCATATATTACTGCGCTCTTTATGGGTATCTCTACATATAGGTGTTTTCTAAGCGTGTAGATATGTATATTGTTATGTTATAATAGTATAAATGTGTATATTGTTGTGTTGTTTATAGATATCTCTGTACATTACTGTGTTGTAAACGATGTTTGCTGTCTATGTATAAACTGAAAACTATTGAAATTCGACATTGAAATACATTCTTTCGACTTTCCTGTTAATGAATAATTATTATTAAATATAAATATTGACTTTATATAACAGAGACGGCTGATACCGGCATTTAAAAAATGTATTTAAAACACAAAACATGAAACAATGTTTCAGTCTCCTTAGGCCATTATCAGGTTAAGAATACGTTTTCTGTATATAAATTTACTTCAAGTAGGTTTCTCTTTAACATAAAATGCTGACTTTGATAAAATGTAGTTTCAACTAATAGTTCATTCAGTTGTTGATAGATGGCAGAAAAATACTTCCGATCGATGATTTTTGGCAAAGTAAACAACAAATTGCGGGTAGTAACATATAATTACAAAGCCCTGTTCCTGTCGAAAAACTCTATTTCCCTGTTTTAAGTTTATTACATATATATATATATGTATGTGGGGGTGTGTGTGTGTATTTTAATTGTAAAAATTAACGAGGTTATTTTATGGTTTGCTACAATTTAACATTATTTTTACAATTATTTACTATAATTGAGTAAAAGTTAATGATTGTCTCCAATTATGTTGAGTGAAAAAAATAATTTCCAATTACTTCTAAAAGTTTAGCTCTATAAATAATCGGTGTTTTCATTAAATGTCAGCAGGTAGCCACAATTTGTAGGTTGTTTGTTGTTTTTGAATTTCACGCAAAGCTACACGAGGGCGATCTGCCTTAGCCGTCCCTAATTTAGCTGTGTAAGCTAGTTATCACCACCCACCGCCAAATCTTGAGCTACTCTTTTACAAACGAATAGTGGAATTGACCGTAGCGTTATAACGCCACGACTGAAAGGGCGGGCATGTTTGGTGCAAAATCGTTCAGTTTAATTATTGTGATCCACGGCAAGAGATCACACAGTTCAGCAGTGAACCAGACGCTCCACAGCAAACCATGGGAGAGCCCAGACAGTCACCTGATTTCGAACCATCTGTATAAATAGGAATGGAAGGATGGTTCAAAAGATGTTCAGCAAATAGCAGACAGTATTTCCAATCAGGAGTGTCTACTTTTCTCATATGACTTAAAGATAGGTCACAATTGGGGACTGTAAGGATGCATGGTTGGATGGGCTGATAAGTAAATACAGCAATGCTATCCAAGGACAGATCCAATTCATCTAACTGCGCCTCGATACAAAGGCCAAAAGGAGCAATGGCAGACAGTCTGGTCTGAAAAAGTATGGCCCATCGAGGAAGGAAAACACAACCCCATGTGGGATGCTTTGGTAAGGAACGAAATTTCGACGCATATAGTAAAGACAGTTGCAAACGGCTGAGGTGCAAAGAAGGTTCATAAGACTACGTTTAAGTTCTGAACTGGGGAAGTACGGAAAGCCCAGTGCAGAGCCGAAGTCTTGATGATGAATGGGATCCAGCATTTTTAAGGCCGATGGTCTCGCAGAGCCATAAGCCAGTGATTCATAGTCGAGTTTCGATCGAATAAGAGCACAATATATCTTTAGCATAGAACTTCGATCCGCTCCCCAAGTAGTGGAAGCGAGGACACAGAGGATGTTCAGTGCTCTTGTACATTTGACCCGTAGCTGCTTGATGTGTGGTACAAAGGTCAGCTTACGGTTAAAGATAAGCCACAAGAACTTAGTCTCATAGACCACAGGCAGCATAACTTCACCGATACGGAGTTCAGAATCAGGGTGAATACCCCTTTAGCGGCAAAAGTGAATGCAAACGGTTTTATAGAGAGAGAAGGTAAAGCCGTTTGCTATGGTCTACTTCAGTAAACAATAGAGGGCAGTCTGTAGCTTCTGCTCAATATACCTCATGTTTGACGACTGACATTAGATGTGAAAGTCGTCGACATAGACCCCCTTTGCAACAGTGAGAGGGAGTTGTTCAGTGATGGCATTAATTTTTATACTGAAAAGTGTGACACTCAGAACAAAGTCCTGAGGGACTTCTAGTTCTTGTAGAAAAGAACAGGAAAGTGTCGAACCCACATGAACTCGGAATCTCCTGTCCATTAAAAAAAATTTAATAAAAATGGGAAAATGGCCAAGTAACCCATATATTTGGAGGTCTCACAAAATGCCATACCTCCATGTTGTATCATAAGCCTACTCAATGTCAAAGAATATTGATACAAGATGTTGTCGTTTGAGAAAGGCTTCTCTGATTGACGTTTCAAGTCGAATCAGGTAGTCCGTGGTGGGGCGCTGTCGTCAGAACCCATACTTGGTTGGCGAGAGGAGGTTGCTTGATTCAAGGAACCAAACAAGATGAGCAATAATCATTCTCTCTAAGGTCTTACAGAGACAGCTCGTCAAAGCAATTGGACGGTAGTTTAAAGGAATCTTGGGATCCATCCCAGGCTTTGAGAAAGGTAGGACAATAGCCTGGCGCCAGGCATCAGGAAAAATATTTTCCCGCCAGATCCGATTGAAAACAATCAGAAGGATAGCAAAAGAAGCAGGAGATAGATGGCGCAGCATCTCATAATGTATATCATCAGGTCCAATCGGTGTATTGCCAGTCCAACGAAGGGTCAGTTTACGTTCCACCAGTGTAAAGAGACGATTATAGTCAAAGAGACAATCAGCTTGAAAGAAAAGAGGTAATTGCTCTGCCCATCTCTTAATGGCTAAAAAGGTGGAAGAAGAGGCAGAAGTGCTAGATACCCCGCAAAAACTTTCATCTAGAGTATCGGCGATGCTCTGGGTATCAGCCACTTCCTAGCCACCAGAGAGCAAGATGGAGAGGGAAACAGAGTTATATTGCCCACTGACCTTTCGAATCTTGTCCCATATGACTTTGGAACTGGTAGTAGAAGATATGCTGGTTGTGAACTTAATCCAAGATTCCTTCTGTCTTTGACGTCTTACCCATCGAGCATGTGCACAAGCCCGCTGGAAAGCGATACGGTTCTAGAGTGTAGGATATGTACGGAAAGTATCCCAGGCTCATTTTTGAGCCTTCCGTGTCATGTGGCAGGCAGGATTCCACCATGGATGAGGATATAGTGGAAAACGTGTCGAGGTGTTAGGAATACATTGAGCAGCTGCTTATATAATACAGTCAGTTACTGCTGCCACACAGTCGTCTATTGATGGCTTACAGACGATGGCAGGATCAAGTTCTGCGAGAGCAGTGAAAGAGAGCCAGTTCGCCTGATCCAGCTTCCACTGGGGCATGCGGGTCGGGTGGCATCGACCATGACCAGTCTCTCTCAAGATTATAGAAAAATGATCACTGCCTCGTGGATTATTGTCAACCCTCCATGAAAAATGGAAAAATAATGAAGGGGTGCAAATGGAGAGATCAATAGCAGTAAAGGACTGACTAGGTGCATGAAAATAAGTGGAAAAATCAGTATTGAAAAGAGAAAGGTTGTGATCAGAGAACATACGCTCTACAGAGCGTATCCTATCCTGTTATCCTATCAATAACAGCACTTCCCCAGAGGGGATGATGTCCATTAAAGTCCCCCAGGATGAAAAAGGGAGACAACTGTTCAATGATAGTATCAAGGTCTGATCAATCATATGTCTCTTCAGGTGACAGGTAGAGAGAACAAACAGTGATGGTATGACCCAAGGAAACACGGATGGCTACGGCCTCCAAGAGTGTGTCGAGTGGCAAAGACAGAGTGGGCACATGCTGTTCAACCAACATTGTCACCCTTCCATGCACTTGTCCATCACACAGCTTATCATTTCTGTACAAAGAAAACTGCCGAAAGGTGACTGTATCGGCAGGTTACGTAAATGTTTCTTGTAAGGAAAGACATATAGGATGGTAGGAAGCAATCAGTGTTTTGATGCCATCCAGATTAGAACGTAAACCTTGACAGTTCCATTGTATCAGTGCGGCCATTTTTATTTACGTGTAGGCGAATTGGGTAGAGAACCCTTCTGTTTACGACCATACCTTTTTTCTTTACTGTTCTTATTCGAGGGAGGTCTATCGACCTCCATGGATCCTGCCCTGGGTCGATTGGGCAGGTCTTTGCTGTTGGAAGGGGATTCCAGTGACTGAAGGCGTGAACAAATGATCGTTTTGCATCATGAATTGGGAGAAGAAGATGTATCCGAGGAAATGCCTGTACCTGGAACAAAAGGAAGTGGATCTTGGGATTTGTTGGAGTGTATGGAAGGAACAAAGATAGGTGTAGAAGTTGATTCATCAATTTTTTTAACCATGGAGGTCAAAAGGCTTTTCATTTGTTTTGAGAACGATTCTCTTGGAGGCATAGAGAGATCTTTCTGCACTCTCACTGTAGTTGTGGAACGAAGTGCAGTAGCACATGTCCGAGATGAGGTGGTGGACAGCAATTTTAGAGCCTCAGGATAGGTAATGTTATGAATCGTTTTCAAACACTGCACCTCTTTTTCTTCCAATCATTTAGGTAAAGAACGAAAGTATGACGGGTGAGAGCTATTGCAATTGATGCAACGAGGGTCAGTTTCACACTCGCAGGCATCATGGCCCTTGCCACCGCAACGAGCACACGTCAAGGAACCACGACATGACGTCTTTGAGTGACCGAACCGTTGACACTGGAAACATCGGAGAGGGTTTGGAATGTATGGTCATACTCTGCAATTAAGATAACCTGGCTTGATGGTGGCAGGCGGAGGTGGTGACGTAAATATCAAAATGAGATCATTGGTCAGCACTATAATTCTATCTTTGCGAGTGGATATACGTCTCACTGCAAAAACTCCTTGGGTGGAGAAACCAGCGAGAATCTCCGACTCTGGGATGCTCTTCAAATCCCTCTCAACAACTCCTCGTGATGAATTCAAAGTAGCATGAGATGTAATCTCAATAGGTATATCCCCAATTGCTTTTGAATGCAAGAGGAGTTCACTGTGTTGAGATGTGGATGTTTTCACCAATATATCACCAGATCGAAGCTTTTTTACTGACTTTGGAGAGCCAGCAAGTCCCTCTAGTCCCTTTTGAATAAGAAAGGGAGACATTTGCCCTAAATGTTTGTCTGAAAGGGAGTGCAGTACAAGAAAATGAGGTACAACAGGTGGTACAGTTGGTGAGAACTGCTGATCAGAATCTTCAAGACGTGGCTGTTTACCTATATACTGTTCTTTTACTATTTTATTAAGATTTTTAATTGGAGTATCCATAATAAAGAGAGGGAAATTTCGGTGCCCACTGACCCAACCCACCATGGAGCCCTGCGAGTGGACGCACTACAGTGTCAAACAAAGACACTGCAGCAACGCTATGGTTTTGTGAGCACTATACCAAAACACCAGCATCAGATATAATGTCTACAACAACTGTTGAGAACATCCAACACTGGTACTTGGTTGATCCTACCCCGAGTGGACCAGCCGATTGACCCAAGGGGGGCCATCCCAAGGCCGCCCGTCTACAGGAATTCAAGGCCAAAGTGGTGTGTTAGGGTTGGACCCCTCAACCACCAGGGTCCTCTTCTCCCCTTCACGGATTGTCACGCACGGGAAACATGTGGGTGGATGTTTAGATCCCAGGGGAGGCAAACTGAAAGAACAGAACCTTCTCTGGGAAGTCCTCTCACCACGTACAGGAATCCACATCGAGGGGACAACAGTTTTATGTGTATCAGTTATAGATTAGATAATAAGTTATGTCTACAGTTTTAACAAAGTTTCGTCTATGACAATCACGAAGAAAGGACAAGATTACCTACAAACGCAATATGGAAGACAAGAAATATATTGCATAATCTTTAGTGAGGTGGTTACAAAATACTGTTGCTCCACATCAATAAGAATAATGTCACCGTACAACATACTTGGATGAACTACTTACCAGCGACGAGAACAAACCTTGTTTTGACAAGATCACATTTCTTTTGTGCTGTTTTTGTTACACATACCCCCCATTAACAATACCCCTACGTAATTCTTTGTCAAGAGCGAACGTTTTATTTCTTACTTCACATGTCGTTGCAAAAGCTCGATAGTTGGGAGAAAAGACACGAATTTCCCATCAACAAATTCAGTCTTGAAAAATCTGGATTTGACATTTCGTGCACGAGCTTTCCCATTTTCCTTATTTTATAGAATTATAGCCCCTCGCTAATGTTTTATATAACAAACATCACCAACAATAAAGACAAAAGGAAGAAGTCTCACCAGTGTTACGTTCTCGCCCACCTTTCCAATTTAACAAATAATTGTAAATTGTGTTTAAGATTTACTGTAATAAGGACATAGAGTCGGTTTTCAGTTTGTCAACGTGCTTTGCTTATTTCAAATATAATTGATGATTACATAACCATGAGCCAGCTTATGGACAAAGATATCAAATTGTCACACACGAGTATACAGACCTTTCATCACCCCTTTACTATTTAATTTCGCAACCTGTTGACAGTTGCTAAACGATTAGACTCTGAATGTTGCGCCATTTTATTATCCGTGTTTTTTGTCAATCTTGTTTGTTTTATTTGTGTTCTGTTTAAATAACAACACTCTGTGTGTAAGAAAAAATGACAGCCTTGTTTATTTGAAATCGTTTATTTGTTTATATATAAAATAAAGTATATTTCCAGTGTTTTTCAACAATGTTATTTAATATGTTTTCTTAGAGCAAAGCCACATTGTGCTGTCTGCTGTGTCCATCGAAGGGAATCGAACCCCTGATTTTAGTTTTGTAAATCCGTAGACTTACCGCTGTACTAGGGAGGGACTTTTATTTAATAAAAAGTTAAAATAGTCCTTTTATCATCATCAAATAACGGTTAGCTCATTCTTACTTTAGTTCTAGAATATTCACGCAAAGCTACACAGACGTATAGTCATTCCTTACTTTAAACTGATAGATTATAGAGAAGGCAATAGGCCAATATCACCTGTCACTCTTATAACGCACTTGCGAAGTACGCTTTCATTACAAAATCTGTTATTCAGCTAATGGTTTAAACGTAATATTATAATGGGAAAACTAACATAGAAGCAAATGGAAGCAGAAATAAAACTATTTCATAATTTTTTCTACGTGTGTCTCATATTATATCAACTATGACAACATGGATCTACCTAAACACAGAAAACAATTGTAAAGACGTGAAACGAAACGGAGAGAAATATTATTACAAGGAGGGAAACAGTTTCTTGGTTACAATTCAGAAAACATATTTATTTCGGGTAAAAATGGTTAAGACACTTGACTCGTAATCCAAGGGTTGCGGGTCCGAATTCCTGTCACCCCAAACATGCTCGCCCTTTCAGCTGTTGGGGCGTTATAATGTGACGGTTAATCCTGGTGTTCGTTGGTAAAAAAGTAGCTCTAACGTTGGCGGTGAGTGGTGATAACTACCTGCCTTCCTTCTAGTCTTACACTGCTAAATTAGGGACGGCTAGCGCAGATAGCCCTCGTGTAGCTTTACGCGAAATACAAAAAAATGAAATTTTTTTAAATCTAGGTCTTACTTATCAAGCTGCTACAAGAAACAATCTGTTAATACCCATGAACTCATATTTTATATATAAAATAAATGAGCAATAGACTTATTAATTAAACAAATAACGTCAAATACCTGACTGATATGTGCGAGAATTGGAAAAATATTTTGCTAGATTTAAAATAATTTCTTTAACAGCATTTACTCCGCGTCACGAGGATTTACTTTTCGTGAAGTTTGTTATTGAGCACAAAGTTACACAAAGGGATATCTGTGCTCTGCTCACTACGAGTATCGAAACCCAGTTTATAGCAGTATAAGACATACCGCTATGCCATTAGTTTTTTTTTTTATAATACTCACCCCCCTTCATTCACAGAAGTGAAAGGATTTTTCAAATGATTCTTTTATTTTAAACTTTCACGAAAACATCTTAAATCCATTAATACTTCTCACTCGTATATAGAAGTTTTTATAAGTTATTTCTTTTTCTAAGAGATTGAATATTCCGGGTGTATGGTGGACAAGAAACTGACGTGTGAGCGTGTAAAGTATGTGTATCATGAAATATACTTTCACAAAATATTAATACTGATAGAGTTAGATAAGTTACAACAATCTCATGTGTTTTTCGTTGTGAATAAGGCCATTTAACAACTTGGCACTACTTTATGCGGATGTACACCTTACTCCAGATGAAGGCTTGTTTAGAGCATGATAATTACAGTAGACTTGAGGGGTAGTGGTTGAGAGTTATACTAATTAGTTTAGATAACTGGATGGGACCCTTTATACTAGTATAATTCGGTTACTGGGTTATTAATTAGTGCCTTTATACCATAAAACGGGCTGGAACGCTAACTCCAAGTGGCAAGCTTATTTAAATTACTTATCCCCAAATAGTAGAACCTTATTTTTATTTTTCAATTTTTTTTCTCCTTCTTCTTTACTCTGGAGAGCAGTCACCTTCCCACAACTGTCTGCGTCTGTAGGAAGTGAAGAGTAATATAGGTGTGGGGCGTTATGGGCTTGAACACCCACATCTCACTCTCCGAATTTCTATCTCTAAATCTATTATTTAAATTTCTATTGCTATTTCTTTTCTTTATCTTATTTCTTTATATGAGAATTGAGGTTAAGACTGATAGGCGGTGTATCCCCACTGTAATGTAGGTCCTACTCCTGCAGTCACCTCCAAAACCTAGAGCACATTTTACATCCCACATTATATTTCGTTTTTTATTTTTGTTTTTGCTTGTTTTTCGCTATAACAAACTAATATCATGAAATCTATTTACACTCGGTACGTCGATTAAAACTAAACCATTTGCTTCTTCAAACGTTTTAAAACCAAACATTTTTTTTTCTAAGCTACATTCCACCTCAGATGATGGGAAACGTTTCTCAGTTCGTCCGTTGCAACAACGCAAATGGTCAGTAAAAGTCATATTGCTGTAAAACGTGGGAGTGACCGTTTAACCACCGATCACACAGTGCACTGCGTGCTGATAGACACTTGCATATAGTAGACATAGACAATTAGTTACAGACCCTGTTTCAGGAAAGCAAGTCAGACCTATTGTTATTACTATTGGGAAACAGCTGAAACAGAAGGTTCGTCTTTCTTACAATAAAGATATATTCACATGATTAGGCCATAATGTTATTATTCAGATAGTTGTGACATAACATTGCGATATCGTATTGGGCAAACTAAAGATTCTTTGTGTGTTACAAACTTTTATTTATTGTCAAGACTACGGTTTGTTTTACGACTTTACGGTAGCATCATTTTCTACCTCAATGACGTAATACAAAACTACCTAACACTTTCTTTTTTCCTTGGGCTGAGTGTGTGTTTATCATACAGTAAATCCACAAGAGGCTATCTGGTGTGTTCACCGAAGGGACTCGAACCCCTGATTTTAGCGTTGTAAATTCGAAGACTTACCGATGTTCTAGCGGTGGACTACTTGAGCTGGCTGTTTCATCTGTGACTTTGCAACAGAGTTTTTGTTTTTTAGGTCTTTTACAATTTAGGTGTTGAGTATCTCATGCATCAGGTTCACAAATATATATATATACAGTCATGTGAAAAGTTAGGTCACCCTATGAAAGCCTGTGTATTTTTGTAACATTTTTGGATATATAGATATTTAATCTCAATTTTAACAATACTGAGAGATTATAGGAATATAGCTAAACAATTAAAACTGAAGAAAAGATTTTTCAAGATCTTTTGTAAATGTAATTCTACAAAAATGCATATTCTAACTGAGGAAAAAGTTAGGACACCCTACCCCCCAATAGCTAGTGTTACCCTCTTTGGTTGAAATAACTGCAGTGAGACGCTTCTTGTAGCCATCTACCAGTTTCTGACATCGGTCTGAAGAAAGTTTGCCTCACTCCTCAATGTAGAATTCTTCCAGCTGTGAGATGTTTCAGGGGTTTGAGGGGCATGTACAGCCCGTTTCAAGCCCACTTAAAATGGGTCAACTCACACACAGGTGTATCACACCAGGTGCACATGATTAGAAGATCGTTACTCAGCATTGTGAATGAGGCTTGCTCTATTTAAACCTCAGACATTTAGTTTGGTGTGCTGCTGATTGTTGAAGTTAGAGTGAGCACCATGGTGAGAGCAAAAGAGCTGTCTGAGGCCTTCAGAAAGAAAATTGTAGCAGCTTTTGAGTGTGGTAAGGGATTTAAAAAGATCCCAAAAGATTATGAAATCAGCCATTCCACTGTCCGGAAAATAGTCAACAAGTGGAGGGCTTTCAAAACAACTGCCAACATGCCCAGGTCTGGTCGTCCAAGCAAGTTCAACCCGAGAGCAGACCGCAAGATGCTAAAAGAGATCACCAAACACCCTTACATGTTATCACGGGACCTACAGCAGACTCTGGCTACTGTTGATGTGAAAGTGCATGTCTCTACAATCAGAAAGAGACTGCACAAGTTTAACTTGCATGGAAGGTGTGCAAAGAGAAAACCTTTGCTCTCTAAGAGAAACATCAAGGCCAGACTGAAGTTTACCAGATAGAATGTAGACAAAGACCAGGACTTCTGGAATAATGTTCTTTGGACAGATGAGTCCAAAATTGAATTATTTGGACACCAGAACAAAGGACATGTTTGGCATAAACCAAATACAGCATTCCAGGAAAAGAACCTCATACCAACTGTGAAGCATGGAAGTGGAAGTGTCATGGTTTGGGGCTACTTTGCTGCAGCAGGACCTGGACAGCTCACAATCATAGAATCCACCATGAATTCAACTGTATATCAGAGGGTGCTTGAGGATCATGTGAGACCATCTGTAAGAAAATTAAAGCTGAAGCGGAACTGGGCCCTGCAACACGACAATGACCCAAAACATACCAGTAAATCCACCAAGGATGGATGAAAACTAAGAAATGGAGAGTCCTGGAATGGCCTCAAAGCCCAGAACTTAATCCCATTGAGATGCTGTGGGGTGATTTGAAACGGGCTGTACATGCAAGAAACCCCTCAAATATCTTACAGCTGAAAGAATTCTGCATTGAGGAGTGGGGCAAACTTTCTTCAGACAGATGTCAGAGACTGGTAGATGGCTACAAGAAGTGTCTCACTGCAGTTATTTCATCCAAAGAGGGTAACACTAGCTATTAGGGGGTAGGGTGTCCTAACTTTTTCCTCAGTTAGAATATGCATTTTTGTAGAATTACATTTACAGAAGATCTTGAAAAGTCTTTTCTTCAGTTTTAATTGTTTAGCTATATTCCTATAATATCTCATTATTGTTAAAATTGAGATTAAATATTTATATATCAAAAAATGTTTCAAAAATACACAGGGTTTCATAGGGTGTACTGACGTTTTCACATGACTGTATATATTTGTTTGTTTGTGGACTCTGTACTAGTCGCCTACGGTCTCACCGGTAATCGTCGACGGCCTGCCACCCCACCTCTCGCCCCTCCAAATCTCCACGTTCCTGGCGCAAGCTAAGCCTGGCGCCTCCCTTAACCCGTCCAAAACAAGAATTCTTCGCCGGGGGTGAATTCTCCTCCAACCATCGACGCCTGCTGATCTATCTTATTTCTGCGAGCCCTGGAATTCACAGTATAATATTAAATGTGCACCCACCAAGAGCCCTACGAACCTTTTCACCGTTTTCCTGAGTGGAGTTCACCAGTCAATCCTACCAAGTGAAATTAAACAAGCCATTGAGAGCCAAACACAATCTGTGATTCACGCCGTGCACCGAATATTCTCGAAAACCACCAAGCATCCGATCCGCTACATGAAAATTGTTACAACCACCAAACAGTACTAAACTACGCATACACCCCCCGCAACCTACTGTTAGCCCATTACCTGTACAACCGCCCTCCCAATCAACCCATATCCCCATCAATATGACCCACAACATCACTCAGACAACTGATGACACCTCCGCCGGCCAAGCATCGATTAAACCGCAATATTGTAGCAAATTTACCCAGACAGTGCCCAGTCCAATCAATCTGAAAACGGTGCCAGAGTCTAAACCTCTACAAGTCACCCTGGAGGATAAATCAACTTCTACTGACAAGCCCTCCACCATCTCGAAAGCCAGCCAAGCCCAATTGTCCAGGAAGCATAAATCTTCCCAAACAATAGAGGAATTTCCTAAAAACCCATCTTTGAAAGTTCAGACTCATAGTTTATCGCAATCAAGCCCAACTCAGACCGATGATGACGACCAAGATACTGACCTAGATCCTATCCCCAAGATAAGTTTGATAAGATTTCCGTTTGGACTACACCGTAGCGACCCAGAGTGTCTAAATTCCGCTATGCTCCGAAAAAAGCGGTATCGCCTATGTGTCAAAGAACAATACCTATCCCCTCGTTAAACCTTTGTTACAAATTTCCCTGCTATCTTAGGCACGATTAGGGTAGACTATTCGGCGCCCTGACCGTGAAAGTGGGTTTTCTCGGGGCACTCCCGTTTCCCCCCACAGCAAAATTTTTGGGTATACCCATACCCAGGCCCTGAAAAGAGGTACGTCGTCCTATCCCGAACTTCTGTATCTTTCTACACTCCTCCACTTTATGTACAGCCCCTCCCTTTCTCCTCCGACTTCGTTTGTCTCCTGCACTATCATATCCAACTAATCTGAAAACATGCTCTAGAAATTAACCAATGATACAGTTCACTCATCGAGAGGTCTCGAACCCTCAATCATGCGTGGGGTTGAAGAGAAACAAATGTTTCTGAGCGCCCCTGGTTTGCCTTAGGGGCCCCCCTAAGGTCTTTAAAACCAAAATTACTGTCAAGTCTAAATGAAATGAAATGAAACTCTGTACTAGTGTTATTTTTTCAAATAATTCTGAAGTTTCCATTACGTACATTTTACGACTTTACGATGGCATCATTTTCTACCTCAATGACGTAATACAAAACTACCTAACACTTTCTGACGATATATTTACATCGTTTTTAAGGCTCATAATGAACGTAAATCGATACGTAGAATTACACTTTTTTATACGTTAAAATACATTTAGCTGCGAGCTTTTCATTGGACAACAATGCACTGAACAAATTTGTCTAACTCACTTGAGTATTTGTTTCTCTGTGCAGTATTGACCGGTAAAGGCTTCGGTTCTTCTTTGTGGGTATTTGGGTATGCTAGATTTTAGATATCCAGGAGGGTCAGGTGCACAAAATCACTTCCTCCATCTCTAGCTTTCATATCGGCTGCTACTATGAGTACTGTGGGTTACTCTGGCCCTTTTCAGGGCAATGTCCATATACAGTTACGACAGAAAGTGTTCGTACCCCTGCGTCGTGAGTAGTGTTTCCTCATAACTTAAAAAGTATCACGATTAGGATAATGAAAATGTAGTATATTATAAATATTATACTAACACACATCTAAATAAATGTTTATGTAAACTAAAGAACAAATAAAATGTTTATAAACAAATAACCAAACATAGGAGGGGCTGAAAGTGTTCGTACATTTCAGAACGTGTGAAAAAACTGATATTCCCGTAAAAATTTTGTTTAGTTTGGCAAATAAACTACATTATACCATTCCAGAACTAGACACTGGGTTCATAATTATTGGAATTTAGCCAGAAAAAATGTACTTCCGACAATTTAGCGCCGTCTTTGTCATTATATGCTTGGTCATCATGGCGAACAGAAAACAACTGTCCAATGATTTAAAAAAACCGAATTATTGTAAAATACAAGTCTCGTGTGTCTCTTTCCGGTATTGCTACACAAATCTACTGTTCAAAGCATAATTGCCAAGTTTAAGCTTACAAGATCAACTACTAACCTCCGTCTTTCCGGACGCCCCCCTCAAATTCCAGAGAGAACCAAGAGAAAGATTCTCAGAAAAGTTAGTAAGAACCCTCGTTTAACACGTAATGACATACAGAAACTGGTAAGGGAAACTGGGGTTGAAGTAAGCATCTCTACAGTTACGAACATGTTACGCACTTCTGGGTTTAAAGCATGCTGTCCTCGTAAAACTCCATATTTAAAGCCTGTTCATTTAGAAGCACGATTGAGGTACGCAATAAAGCATGTAGATAAACGCTTTACCTATTGGAAAAGTATTCTTTGGTCAGACGAGACTAAAATCGAGCTTTTCGGCCACAATGATGTTCGCTATATTTTCCGTAAGAAGGGGAAACGAAATCTTCCAAAGAACAACGACCCTACAGTTAAACACGGAGGTAGCTCGATCATGCTATGGGGTTCCTTCAGCTCTTCTGGTGTAGGCAGCCTTCACCGCGTCAACGGAATCATGAAAAAAGAAGAGTACATTGATATATTAGGCACTTATATCAAGAATGATACTCGGAACTTGCGGCTTGGGTGTTGTTGGATCTTCCAGCACGACAATCACCCTAAGCACACATCGAAATATGCGCAATCCTGGTTGCAGAGGAACCACATAAACGTTCTGGAGTGGCCATCGCAGTCTCCCGATCTCAACCCAATTGAAAACATTTGGCATGAGTTGAAGGCCAGGGTTCATCAGCGTCATCCAAAAAACTTGCAAGAGTTGGAGGCCTTCTGTGAAGAAGAATGGAAGAAAATACCAGTCGAGTACTGTCAAACGATCATGGAGAACTATGAGGAGAGATTGCGCCAAGTAATTCACCTGAAAGGCTACACAACTGACCATTAAAGTAGACTCACAAACACTTTCTGTCCCTCCTATGTTTGATTATTTGTTTATAAACAGTTTATTTGTCGTTCAATTTACATAAAAATTTATGTAGATGTGTGTTAGTATAATATTTATAATATATTATACTTTCATTATCCTACTCGTGATACTTTTTAAGTTATGAGGAAAAAACTACCCACGACGTAACTGTATTGTCTTGAGTTACCTTTTGTTTTTCATTTATTTTTTATTTTCTTCTTCTATACTTTTTTGTTTTTATTTATTTTTAAAATCTATATTTATATATTTGAAAAAAAGAAAATAGAAAAGCTTTGAATATTATACTAGTTTTAAGCTTCTAGTGCATGGTGGCCAGCTTGATTTATATTTATTAAATATATATTCATAGGAGAGGGGTACTTAGAACTATGTTCATCATGCATGTAGATCACATAATAAATCATTTTATGCCAATTTTTATTAAAATAATTTAGTGCATTATACAAGAATCTTACAGATACTGTCTCTATGTTTGCATACTTTTGCACGAATGTGGATGAAGTACTACGTGGTACTTTATAGGCTGAGGTTAGGATTGAATTTTTGTAGTTTCTGTAATTGTTTTTGTGTTATGTTTATAAAGGCTGGACATAGGTATTCTATTATAGGTCTAATGTATGTTTTGCAGATTTTTTATTATATTATCAGGTGATATACCTTGATTTTTACCTGACAGACTTCTTGCATAATTTGCTCTTTTCCAGATTCTAGTCAGGATATTGTTAGTATGTTGTATCCACCGTAATTTGGTATCATAAGGTAATCCTAAAAATTTAGCAGAAGTAGCAGCTTGTATAAGTGATCCGTTCATGTATAATTTTGGTGAATCTTTTTTCAGTTTATTTAATCTGCTGAATAGTATTTCTTGGGTTTTCGGAATATTTATTTTTATTTTATATTTCTGTCAGTATTCTTCTAAGTTATTCAGGCTAGTTGGAGTGGTGAAGGTTTCGGTAAGATTGATTGGTTTGTTTTGAATTTCGCGCAAAGCTACACAAGGGCTATCTTCGATAGTCGTCCCTAATTTTGCAGTGTAAGACTAAAGGGAAGGCAGCTAGTCATCAGCACCTACCGCCAACTTTTGCGTTTTCTCTTTTACTAACGAATAGTGGGATTGACTCTCACTTTATATCGCACTAGCGGCTGAAAGGACGAGCATGTTTGGTGTGACGGGGACTCGAACTCGCGAATCTCAGTCCCCCGCTGGCACAGCGGTAAGTCTACGGATTTAAAACGCTAAAATCAGGGGTTCATTTCCCCTCGGTGGTCTCAGCCTGTAGTCCAATGTGGTTTTGATATAAGAAAACACACACACATTTGTCCCTCAGTCTTGGAGTCAAGTGCCTTAACCACCTGGCCATGCCAAGCCGGATTCGCCAAGAAGGCCTAAAACTCGAAACTAAAATTATTTTAACGTATAGAAAAGTGCATAAATAATTCCAGAAACATCTACATAATACTTTTACCAGTTTACAATAAGATCGATACTTCTATTTTTGTTTTACGGTTTGTGTTTTATTTTGTCATATATCTTGTATATAATTTCATTTAACAAGAAGGTAAAAAAGAAAGACTAAATAATTGTTCATCCTTCAACCGTTTGGCACTAACTGAGCCAGTGAGTTTGCTATAACTCTCTGAATATCGGGATTACCACTGCCCAAATATGGATATGAAAAACAGTTTACTTTCGAAAATTGCGCATGCTCAGTATTAACACTGTCAAATATGGAAACGTAAATTGCATGCTCGCAGTTAATGTGTGTGTGTTTTTTTTTATAGCAAAGCTACGTAGGGGAATCGAAATCCCTGATTTTAGTGCTTAAATTCAAAGATTTATTGCTGTCTCACCAGGGGACTCAGAGTAAATATTGCCCAAATATGGATATGCAAGATAGAGTTTATTTTTGTAAACTACACATGCTCGAAACTTGAATATGGAAATTCCAGGGCGGGGGATTCGGTTTTGTAAAAGGATAATTTTTCAGGAATATTCTGCCCCAAAGATGTTTTCACTTTTGAAATTTTTAGAACTTGTAATCCATTTAGATTATAGCCATACAAGTCAAGGAGCTTTTTTTCTTTTCGTTTCTTTTCTTTAGAGGCTCAAATAATTGAAACAGAAATTGTTTCCTAAACCTAACGAAGCTTTTGAACAAAACTAGAGGGTGATAGTTTACGTTGTACGAAATCTATGTTTGAGTACAAAGTATGAGTCAGTTATTCAATGTTAAATGTCACAAACGGTGTAGATAGAAATATCGACAGACGTATGGCATTCTCCCATTTGTACAAAAGTCGCACAAAGAAATTTCCCATATTCTTAAAACACAAAAGATTGAATGAAATTACTTTATTAGTTAGTTAACGAGTTTTCGATGTCACAACTTTTAATATTAGAAACGACAAAATAAAAATAAAACCACGGGTTTAAAATTACTACTAAACGTATCAAACTTGATATTAAATAAACATGATTTGGTAAACGTTAATTCATAACATCTTAACAACAATTTTAGAACTATAATAACACCTTGATCAACAACTCGAGAACTATAATAACACAATGATAAAAATTTTAGAAATACAATAAAAGTATGACCAACAATTTTAGAACTAGAATAACACCTTCACCAACATTTTTATAACAACAATAACACTTTGACCATCAATCTTAAAACTATAATAACACCTTGACAAGCAATTTTAGAAATGGTATAACTGCTAGATCAACAGTTTTAAAACTACATTAACACATTGACCAGCAATTTTAGAACAACAATAATACCTTGACCAGTAATTTTAGAACTCAAAGAACACCTTTACTAACAATTTTAGACTACAATAACACCTTGACCTTCAATATTAGAACAACAATAACACCTTGATCAACATTTTTAGAAGTACAATAAAACCGTCATCAATAATTTTAAAACTACAATAACACCTTAACCAATAATTTTAAAACTACAATAACACAATGGCCATCAATTTTAAAACTACAAAAACACTTTGACCAACAATTTTAGAACTGCAATAACATCTTGACCAAGAATTTTAGAACTACAATAACACATTGACTATGAATTTTATAACAACAATAACACCATGATGAACAATTTTATAACAACAATAACTCTTTTACCAACAATTTTAGAGCTACAATAACATAGTGGCCAACAATTCGCCCCCCGCTAGTACAGCGGTATGTCTCCGGATTTACAAGGCTTAAATCAGGGGGTCGATTCCCCTCGGTGGGCTGAGCAGATAGCTCTTTGTGGCTTTGCAATACGAAAAAACACACACACACAAACGCCAACAATTTTTGAGCAACAATAAAACTTTGATTAATAATTTCAGAACTACAATATAACTGTGAACAACAATTTTAAAACTACAATATCACCTTGACCAACAATTCTGGAACTGGAATAACCACGTTACCAGCAATATAGAACTATAATAACACCTTGACTAATAATTTTAAATCTACAATAACACCTTGTATAACAATTTAAGAGAGACAATAACAGTTTGATCAAAAATTTTAGAACTACAATAATACCATGAATAACAATTTTATTACAACAATAACAATTTGACCATCAATTTTAGAATTACTATAACTACTATATCAACAATTTCAGAACTATTATAAGACCTTGACCAACAATTTTAGATCTACAATAACACGTTGATTATGAATTTTATAAGAACAATAACACCATGATGAACAATTTTATAACAACAATAACTCTTTTACCAAAAATTTTAGAACTACAATAACAATTAAACCAACAAATTTAGAACTACAATAACATATTGGTCAACAATTTTTGAGCTACAATAAAACTTTGATTAATAATATCAGAACTACAATATAACTGTGAACAACAATTTTAAAATAACAATATCACCTTGACCAACAATTCTGGAACTAGAATAACCTCTTGACCAGCAATATAGAACTATAATAACACCTTGATCAATAATTTTAAATCTACAATAAACCTTGTATAACAATTTTAGAAATACAAAAACAGTTTGATCAAGAATTTTAGAACTACAATAATACCACGAATAACAATTTTATTACAACAATAACAATTTGACCATCAATTTTAGAACTATAATTCACCTTGACACTAATTTTAGAACTGCTAATACTAATAGATCAACAATATTACAACTACAATAACATCTTCACCAAGAATTTTAGAACTAAAATGACACCTTGATCAACAATTTTAAATCTGGAATAACACCTTGACCAACGGTTCTAGAATTACAATAACCTTGATCAAAAAGTTTAGAACTACAATAATATCTGGGCTAAGAAGAGTCAAAGACATACATCGGTGCTTTGATTGAGGTCACTTCTTAAGTATTCATATAAAACTCATTTATATATGTATATATATATTGTAAGAAGAGTGTTATGATGGTATATTAACCACACTTTTACTGTTGAGCAATAATTTAACCATTGACTCTGAATGGTCTATAATGCTACATATTATTAAAGATATATGTACGTAGTTCTTTTATTGTGGAAAACATATGAAGAGAGGGATACCCGTTGACAGTGTGTTTTTGTGTGTGTGTGTGTGGGGGGGGTGAAGTAATGTTAACCTTATTAAGATATGGGTATACAGGAGAGTAGTGTATTTAATTCGCAATGTAACCGAGTCGCTATTTAATACAATATTATCTCTGTATTTAGTTAAAATAAAAATCTAAACAGGATATCACATCCGGTGAGATTCGGCAAAACATTAGTATTAGAATGCAGAATTGAAAATTAACAGAATTGTTCTGAAGACGGCTTTATTAAAATAACGTAAAGAACAATGTTTTGATCTTAGGTAACCTTCAGGTTAACAGAGAGAGTTTGCAAGTGATCTTTGCCACATGTCCTTGGGAAGAGAGTGTGAACGGGTACGAGGTTGTAGGAGGCGATACAGTTACATGTCAGATTAATAATTAATATAGAACTCAAACTCAAACTAACGTGGCAGGGGTTTAGTTTAGAGAGAGAGAAATTAGAAGAGTTCTCTCTCCAACTGGGGTGTTCAGGAACTTTGTAGTTCTTCTTCGTCCCCTTACATGAGAAATGTTTTAAAATATCCGTGGAATTTTTACTTTATTTTTAACATTTCAAAAAATGGAGTGGTGTATTTGTGAGTGAGAGGAAGGACGGGAGAACTGGACGAAAGCAGCGAAAGTGAAGTGAGCCAAACCTTGGCTCGAGGACGGAGTACACTGGCGGCTGGCGAATTGATTTTTAAAATGTACTGTGATTGATTAGATACCCTGTGACTGGGTAAACGGCCCGTTTTTAAACAATTAATATAGATATAAAGGTGTTCCTCTATATTGGCTTAACTTTGGTTTGCGTTTTTGTACAAGTAGGGCTTCCTTAATTTTGGGCCTGGCATGGCCTAGCGCGTTAAGGCGTGCGCTTCGTAATCTGAGGGTCGCGGGTTCGCGTCCGAGTCGCGTCAAACATGCTCGCCCTCCCAGCCGTGGGGGCGTTATAATGTGACGGTCAATCCCACTTTTCGTTGGTAAACGAGTAGCCCAAGAGTTGGCGGTGGGTGGTGATGACTAGCTGCCTTCCCTCTAGTCTTACACTGCTAAATTAGGGACGGCTAGCACAGATAGCCCTCGAGTAGCTTTGTGCGAAATTCCAAAACAAACAAACAAAAATCCTTAATTTTGAGTTTGTTTATAACTGTAAAAATTAACAGATGTTTTATACGGTAAGCGAAACCCTAAAATGTGTGATTATTTCAGTTCTACCACTGTTGTGAATATAAAGTGACAAGATACTCGAGATATCTGAAAAGGTTTATCAAGAGATGTATTCAAAATGTACGAAGGTCGTCTTTGTTGCTTAAGTTACACAATGGGCTGAAATTCGTCCATTGCGAAGAATCGAACCCTGGAATTTTAGCCACCCCCAAGAAAACAAAAGTGTCTGAAATAGTAACGATTTCCAACCTTTTCCTTACATGACTGCAATCAATTGCAAACAACAACAACTAGAAATTCTTTTTTTGATTTTCGCGCAAAGCTACACGAGAGCTATCTGCGCTAGCCATCCATAATTTAGCAGTGTAAGACTTGAGGAGATGGCAGCTAGTCATCACCACCCATCGCCAACCCTTGTGTTACTTTTTTACTAACAAATAGTGGGATTAACTGGTACATTAAAGCGTCCCCACGGCTAAAATGGCGAGCGTGTTTGATGTGGTTTGTTTTGAATTTCGCGCAAAGCTACACGAGGACAACCTGCAATAGCCGTCCCTAATTTAGCAATGTAAGATTAGAGGGAAGGTAGCTAGGCATCACCACCCTCCGCCAACTCTTGGGCTCTTTTTTACTAACGAATGGTGGGATTGACCGTTATATTATAACGCATCCACGGCTAAAAGGGCGAGCATGTTTGGTTCGAACCCGCGACCCTAAGATTACGAGTCGAACACCTTAACCTCCTGGCCATGTCGGGCCTCTAGAAAGTTTGAATAATATATGATGACGAGAAACCCACGTGAAGTAAAAATGTAGTTTCAAGACTGTTGGTATGAGTAATCAAACTTTGATTAAAATGAAGCACAGAACATGACTGAAGATGACGTAAGAAAGTCAAAACGTTGTTCTGTACTTTATTTTAATTAAAGTTTTAATACCCACCCATACCAGCTGTATTGAGAATACATTTTGAATATTCTATATATATTCCCCTGTTTACTTCAACTGTTTAAGATCGTGATGGTAACCTTCCTTCGTACCATGTGTATAACCAGTTTCTCTTTTTTTGTATGCTAACTTGTACAGTTTGTGTGTATTCGTATGGTTTTACGAAATACTTTGTATTGGCTATTTATAACACAAGATAATAATAAGAAAAACTAACATGCTTCTAGACCGAAAAAGGAAACAAAAAATTACGATATACATAGGAACTTCCACTTCAACGAGTTCCAGTCGGGTTCCTTAACTTGTTTTCGGTTTCACCAGTTCTTTAAGTATCTCACTCCAGTTGTAAACGAGTCTTCACACTCACGTGGTGATCTGTGAGGGTGAGAATGGTTTTATAATTCAGTGTAGATGTACAGTGGTTTAACGACGATTACCGAAAACATGAAACGGTTGAGTCGTGATCTGCGCAGTCTCTCATTACCGTGCAATGAAGATGAACGTTATTAGATAGAACTTTGGGTTTTACATAGTTCTAGTTACACCATTTGTGTGGATATTAAGATTTGCTGAATATTCTTCTCAGTGAAGTACCTCATCTAGTGACTCAACACAACAAACTACCTTACAGTAAGCAGAGGAGATGACAACTTATGCCAACTGTTTCACCATCATTTGACTCTCTAGTCATATAAGGTTTTGTTTCTAATTTTTGTTCTAGTCTCTTTCTCCAGAAGTTCAGTAATCCGCGATCTGTCGACAGATGGCTCTTCCTTCCTCGGTTAACCCTGAAGAATAACTAGGAATATTTTGGCAGGTGGATCTCTGTTCCACATTTAGCCCTTGACAACAACCCGAGATCTTTTGGCAGGTGGCTCTTTTTTCCACATTTAGCCCTTGACAACAACCCGGGATATTTCGGCAGATGACTCTTTGTTCCCCAGTTATCCTTAAACAATAATCCGAGATCTTTCGGGTGACGGCTCTTCTTTCTACAGTTAACCCTGAATAAGAAAAGTCCGTCTTGAAACGTGACTATTTACATTTCTCTTAACCCATGTTTTGTTCAAATGTATAATTGTTTTAGCATTTAATTAAACATTTAGTGTAACTTTTAGGTATGGCTTGAGCATAGCTTTATGAGTAGGGAATTGAACTTAGGGATCCAAAAATCTCGGGTTTGACATTGGATACTACTAAACACGTTTCATCCTTTATAACATGGACACTCAATCTTGCTATTTAATTAATAGAAGCCACTGTAGGCGGCAGTAGATGTTGCATGGCTGCCTTTTCTCTAGCTCATATAGTCTTTAATCCATTTCGTATAGATGGTTTTGTTGGTTTTAGCAAACAAAAACTGCCAGACAGGCAGTGACAGCGATTTTTTATGGAAACAATGTTGGCATAATATTGATAAGATAACTTATGTTTCACTCTAACAGTCTTCGCACTCAAGCAAGCATTACAATTAATATTTACACTGTAGTAATTTACAGTAAAATAAGTTAACTATAAGTTATAATTCCTAAATCTAAAAAACTTGTTTCTTTGTTTACAAATTTTGCGTGACGCTACGCGCGGACTATCTGCACTAGTCGTTCATAATTTAACAGTGTAAGGCTAGAGGGAAGGCAGCTAGCCCGTCATCATCACCCACTGACAGTTCTTGGGTTACTGTTTTACTAACAAATAGTGAAATTAACTGTCACATTGTAGCATCCCCAAGGCTGAAAGGGCAAGCTTGTTTGATGTGACAGGGATTCAAACCCGCAACCCTCGGATTACGAGTCAAGTGCTTTAACTCACCTGACTATACCGGGCCTCTTTTCACAAGAGAAATCTTACAATAATGCTGCCAAATTTTGATATTTTCTGCTTGTACAGATATCTGCCCTTTGCAGTTTCCGAATCAAATTCCTTAACTACCTGTCCATACCAGGTCATCTAAATCCTTTATCAACTAACCTCTTTCAGATAAATTCACCCTAATATATATATTTAATGGTCACCGACCCAGAGACCTAACAATGCACGTTATGTGGAAAAGAAACACTTTTCAAACATAGGCACAAAGCATTTCTACTAGATTGGATAACTGTTTGTCAATACTGTCCTTCTTCAAGTTGGGCGCCTAAGAAATATAAGAATATCCTGAAACGTTACAATAGTATTAAAAGGATAGAGATAAAATTTCATTTCCATATAGAAGATCTCAAGACACAATGAATGTTGTCGTTAGTGTGAGAGAAGAGACAGAATGACCTGGATATTTTGAGGAAGACATAACGTGGCGTTTGTTCTGTACAAGACGAGAACTGAGATTTCAAATCAAAGTTAGTAAAGTATAAATTTCACATTTTAGGATGACGTACGAAATAGCTTTATTTCCTCATTTAAAAAACGACAGAAGTGTTAATAGAATACAAACGTTAAACAATTGAGATTTTAATATTTTCTTTGGCCCATTTTCTCGTTTTAATATTTCTCATTAAGCTACACCATAGCCGTCTCTAGTTTTGACTAGGAGACTAGATGGAGAGCAAACAGTCCAAAACATCAACCGCCAACTTTTGGGCTACTCTTAGCTGATCGAATAGTGGGTTTTATCGCTGATCTTACAACGTCCCAGTGCCTGAAAGTGTGAGGCGACTTTTCGTGGCGGCGGGGCTTAAACTTGGGATTCTCAGATTGATAATTCAGCCACGTTAACTACTAGGCAATGCCCATGACTTACTCCATGTGATCCCAGCCAAAACAACGGGTAAGAAGACATATTAACTACTATTTCTGTCGTTCCTTTAGAGAACAAAATTCTACTTCATTTTTATGTCAATGTACTAGCTTTCCTATATGTGACGTCATTGCGGAATTCGATAAAAAACCGTCATTGTTTCTCGACTGTATCTATATATATATGTATTCCTTGATATTATCTAGAATGTTTACATCAAAGGGAACATTTGATCTTTATTTCTTCTGACAAAGGACTAAGTAACATTTCTTAGATTAGCAAACAATAATCTATGACCTTGAAGCAAGCTCAGTTTGAGGCTAGTTACTTTATGAGAAGATCCTGTGTGAGGCTAGCTACTTTATAAGAAGAAAATGAAATAAAAGACACACACATACATATACACTGAAAAAATAATAGAAAACCTTTTAAATTAAAGCGAGAGAATCTTGACTTTTTGTACAATTGGCTTTAAATTTTAAATGTTATTGAAAGAGATACTATCATGATGCTGGTTGCCTAGGTTACATTACTAAGCCATTGTTTAATTACGTAAGAGCTCAACCGCGTATACTCTCGACACCAATGATTATGTGTTCTTCAGCTATTTCTAAAAATGTTCTGTGACCTATATGGCAAAGTCAGCATTAAAAATAAGTTGTATACGTGATTATTTCCATTTTAAAATAAAAACACGGCAAACAACGCCACTTAATACACGTATTGAAACAGTTACAACAAATCATTTTTGGTAATCAGTAAAGAGTAGAATTTTCCAGTAAATTTCTTAAAATGTTTAACTGAAATCTTTTATAAACATTCGAATCCAGGTTCTCGTGACTTTGGTAAAAGAACAAAAGCATTTGAACACATACAGACTAGGAATACAGTGGATAACAGTTCGTAAAAGGGTTCATTTTGAGATTACAAAAAAATTCTAATAGAACAATAGGGCAAAAACCATCTTGAAAAGCAGACTTGTTTTTGAAATCTTCTATCTCCATTGCTAAAGCTGCTAAAATATTGATAATAGAAAAAACAACAACTTGATTTCCCGATTGTGAGACATAATTCATCTATTTGTTTTTCATATCATTATTATTATTGTTTCACAAGCCTACAGAAAAACCGGCTACGAAATTTTAATAAAACCTAGACAAGTTCATTAAAAAAAACTCCTGCGCAGGTTATAGACCTATTCTAAGATATTGTATCAATTTTCATCGCTTTTGGCCAAGTTTTTCTTTTAAGCAATTCAAGAACCGAAACCCACAACAGCAGAAACAGCTGGATCATACTGCGCCAAAACCTGTGTACAACCACTAAAAAAACCATTGCGAAGATTATAGGACTTTTCACACTCGATTACCATAGTATATTCCTCTACTGTTGTGACTGATGATTTATTCCCCTGATTTTTGTATTTCACTTGTTAATCGCGTATTTTCATTAAACCTTACGCACAAAATCATTTGTCCCAGTACATAATAATTGGGTGACAACCCCCACCCCAAAAGGGAAACAGCAGTTAAACCATTGAAAAACTTGTAACATTTAATTGAATGAATAAGTGGGTGTAAAAAGGTTATTTAATTTGTGCATTTTGATTCAATTTGGTTGTGTATTTTTTAACGATTTTATTTCCTTTTATAAATTAACAATTTTTTAATTACCTTATACAACCAAACTAGGAGTTCTTGTACCTTTATCTGATAAAAGCCTGGAATAATTGTGCCTTCATCTGGTAAAAGCCTGGAGTACTTCTGTCTTCAACTGGTAATAGCCAGGAGTACGTGTACCTTTATCTGGTAAAAGCCTGGAATAATTGTGTCTTTGTCTCACAAAACTCCTTTAGACTTCCAAAGCTGAAGTATTTGTAATTTTGCTTGATCTAAGACTCTTTAGAAATAAAATCTGCAATAGTTCTAAAAGATTACAGTGAAAAAGAAACTTTAATGTAGTCTAAAACAAAGAACCTGAACAAACTAGGAGTACTTGTGACTATATTAGATGAAACACCTTTAGTCATACAAACTAGGAGTACTTGTGACTATATTAGATGAAACACCTTTAGACATCCAAACTAGGAGTACTTGTGACTATATCTGGTGAAACGCCTTAAGACATTCAAACTAGGAGTACTTGTGACTATATTAGGTGAAACACCTTTAGATATACAAATTAGGAGTACTTGTGACTATATTAGATGAAACACCTTTAGTCATACAAACTAGGAGTACTTGTGACTATATTAGATGAAACACCTTTAGACATACAAACTAGGAGTACTTGTGACTATATTAGATGAAACACCTTTAGTCATACAAACTAGGAGTACTTGTGACTATATTAGATGAAACACCTTTAGACATACAAACTAGGAGTACTTGTGACTATATTAGATGAAACACCTTTAGACATACAAACTAGGAGTACTTGTGACTATATTAGATGAAACACCTTTAGACATACAAACTAGGAGTACTTGTGACTATATTAGATGAAACACCTTTAGACATACAAACTAGGAGTGCTTGTGACTATATTAGATGAAACACCTTTAGACATACAAACTAGAAGTACTTGTGACTATATTAGATGAAACACCTTTAGACATACAAACTAGGAGTACTTGTGACTATATTAGATGAAACACCTTTAGACATACAAACTAGGAGTACTTGTGACTATATTAGATGAAACACCTTTAGACATACAAACTAGGAGTACTTGTGACTATATTAGATGAAACACCTTTAGTCATACAAACTAGGAGTACTTGTGACTATATTAGATGAAACACCTTTAGTCATACAAACTAGGAGTACTTGTGACTATATTAGATGAAACACCTTTAGTCATACAAACTAGGATTACTTGTGACTATATTAGATGAAACACCTTTAGTCATACAAACTAGGATTACTTGTGACTATATTAGATGAAACACCTTTAGTCATACAAACTAGGATTACTTGTGACTATATTAGATGAAACACCTTTAGTCATACAAACTAGGATTACTTGTGACTATATTAGATGAAACACCTTTAGACATACAAACTAGGAGTACTTGTGACTATATTAGATGAAACACCTTTAGACATACAAACTAGGAGTACTTGTGACTATATTAGATGAAACACCTTTAGACATACAAACTAGGAGTACTTGTGACTATATTAGATGAAACACCTTTAGACATACAAACTAGGAGTACTTGTGACTATATTAGATGAAACACCTTTAGACATACAAACTAGGAGTACTTGTGACTATATTAGATGAAACACCTTTAGACATACAAACTAGGAGTACTTGTGACTATATTAGATGAAACACCTTTAGACATACAAACTAGGAGTACTTGTGACTATATTAGATGAAACACCTTTAGTCATACAAACTAGGACTTGTACTTGTGACTACATTAGATGAAACACCTTTAGTCATACAAACTAGGATTACTTGTGACTATATTAGATGAAACACCTTTAGTCATACAAACTAGGATTACTTGTGACTATATTAGATGAAACACCTTTAGTCATACAAACTAGGAGTACTTGTGACTATATTAGATGAAACACCTTTAGTCATACAAACTAGGAGTACTTGTGACTATATTAGATGAAACACCTTTAGTCATACAAACTAGGAGTACTTGTGACTATATTAGATGAAACACCTTTAGACATACAAACTAGGAGTACTTGTGACTATATTAGATGAAACACCTTTAGACATACAAACTAGGAGTACTTGTGACTATATTAGATGAAACACCTTTAGTCATACAAACTAGGAGTACTTGTGACTATATTAGATGAAACACCTTTAGACATACAAACTAGGAGTACTTGTGACTATATTAGATGAAACACCTTTAGACATACAAACTAGGAGTACTTGTGACTATATTAGATGAAACACCTTTAGACATACAAACTAGGAGTACTTGTGACTATATTAGATGAAACACCTTTAGACATACAAACTAGGAGTACTTGTGACTATATTAGATGAAACACCTTTAGACATACAAACTAGGAGTACTTGTGACTATATTAGATGAAACACCTTTAGACATACAAACTAGAAGTACTTGTGACTATATTAGATGAAACACCTTTAGACATACAAACTAGGAGTACTTGTGACTATATTAGATGAAACACCTTTAGTCATACAAACTAGGAGTACTTGTGACTATATTAGATGAAACACCTTTAGTCATACAAACTAGGATTACTTGTGACTATATTAGATGAAACACCTTTAGTCATACAAACTAGGAGTACTTGTGACTATATTAGATGAAACACCTTTAGACATACAAACTAGGAGTACTTGTGACTATATTAGATGAAACACCTTTAGACATACAAACTAGGAGTACTTGTGACTATATTAGATGAAACACCTTTAGACATACAAACTAGGAGTACTTGTGACTATATTAGATGAAACACCTTTAGACATACAAACTAGGAGTACTTGTGACTATATTAGATGAAACACCTTTAGACATACAAACTAGGAGTACTTGTGACTATATTAGATGAAACACCTTTAGACATACAAACTAGGAGTACTTGTGACTATATTAGATGAAACACCTTTAGACATACAAACTAGGAGTACTTGTGACTATATTAGATGAAACACCTTTAGTCATACAAACTAGGAGTACTTGTGACTATATTAGATGAAACACCTTTAGACATACAAACTAGGAGTACTTGTGACTATATTAGATGAAACACCTTTAGACATACAAACTAGGAGTACTTGTGACTATATTAGATGAAACACCTTTAGACATACAAACTAGGAGTACTTGTGACTATATTAGATGAAACACCTTTAGACATACAAACTAGAAGTACTTGTGACTATATTAGATGAAACACCTTTAGACATACAAACTAGGAGTACTTGTGACTATATTAGATGAAACACCTTTAGACATACAAACTAGGAGTACTTGTGACTATATTAGATGAAACACCTTTAGTCATACAAACTAGGAGTACTTGTGACTATATTAGATGAAACACCTTTAGTCATACAAACTAGGAGTACTTGTGACTATATTAGATGAAACACCTTTAGTCATACAAACTAGGATTACTTGTGACTATATTAGATGAAACACCTTTAGATCATACAAACTAGGATTACTTGTGACTATATTAGATGAAACACCTTTAGTCATACAAACTAGGATTACTTGTGACTATATTAGATGAAACACCTTTAGTCATACAAACTAGGAGTACTTGTGACTATATTAGATGAAACACCTTTAGACATACAAACTAGGAGTACTTGTGACTATATTAGATGAAACACCTTTAGACATACAAACTAGGAGTACTTGTGACTATATTAGATGAAACACCTTTAGACATACAAACTAGGAGTACTTGTGACTATATTAGATGAAACACCTTTAGTCATACAAACTAGGAGTACTTGTGACTATATTAGATGAAACACCTTTAGACATACAAACTAGGAGTACTTGTGACTATATTAGATGAAACACCTTTAGACATACAAACTAGGAGTACTTGTGACTATATTAGATGAAACACCTTTAGTCATACAAACTAGGAGTACTTGTGACTATATTAGATGAAACACCTTTAGACATACAAACTAGGATTACTTGTGACTATATTAGATGAAACACCTTTAGACATACAAACTAGGAGTACTTGTGACTATATTAGATGAAACACCTTTAGACATACAAACTAGGAGTACTTGTGACTATATTAGATGAAACACCTTTAGTCATACAAACTAGGAGTACTTGTGACTATATTAGATGAAACACCTTTAGTCATACAAACTAGGATTACTTGTGACTATATTAGATGAAACACCTTTAGTCATACAAACTAGGATTACTTGTGACTATATTAGATGAAACACCTTTAGTCATACAAACTAGGAGTACTTGTGACTATATTAGATGAAACACCTTTAGACATACAAACTAGGAGTACTTGTGACTATATTAGATGAAACACCTTTAGACATACAAACTAGGAGTACTTGTGACTATATTAGATGAAACACCTTTAGTCATACAAACTAGGAGTACTTGTGACTATATTAGATGAAACACCTTTAGACATACAAACTAGGAGTACTTGTGACTATATTAGATGAAACACCTTTAGACATACAAACTAGGAGTACTTGTGACTATATTAGATGAAACACCTTTAGACATACAAACTAGGAGTACTTGTGACTATATTAGATGAAACACCTTTAGACATACAAACTAGGAGTACTTGTGACTATATTAGATGAAACACCTTTAGTCATACAAACTAGGAGTACTTGTGACTATATTAGATGAAACACCTTTAGTCATACAAACTAGGATTACTTGTGACTATATTAGATGAAACACCTTTAGTCATACAAACTAGGATTACTTGTGACTATATTAGATGAAACACCTTTAGTCATACAAACTAGGAGTACTTGTGACTATATTAGATGAAACACCTTTAGACATACAAACTAGGAGTACTTGTGACTATATTAGATGAAACACCTTTAGTCATACAAACTAGGAGTACTTGTGACTATATTAGATGAAACACCTTTAGTCATACAAACTAGGAGTACTTGTGACTATATTAGATGAAACACCTTTAGACATACAAACTAGGAGTACTTGTGACTATATTAGATGAAACACCTTTAGACATACAAACTAGGAGTACTTGTGACTATATTAGATGAAACACCTTTAGACATACAAACTAGGAGTACTTGTGACTATATTAGATGAAACACCTTTAGACATACAAACTAGGAGTACTTGTGACTATATTAGATGAAACACCTTTAGACATACAAACTAGGAAACACCTTACTTGTGACTATATTAGATGAAACACCTTTAGACATACAAACTAGGAGTACTTGTGACTATATTAGATGAAACACCTTTAGACATACAAACTAGGAGTACTTGTGACTATATTAGATGAAACACCTTTAGACATACAAACTAGGAGTACTTGTGACTATATTAGATGAAACACCTTTAGTCATACAAACTAGGAGTACTTGTGACTATATTAGATGAAACACCTTTAGTCATACAAACTAGGAGTGCTTGTGACTATATTAGATGAAACACCTTTAGACATACAAACTAGGAGTACTTGTGACTATATTAGATGAAACACCTTTAGACATACAAACTAGGAGTACTTGTGACTATATTAGATGAAACACCTTTAGACATACAAACTAGGAGTACTTGTGACTATATTAGATGAAACACCTTTAGACATACAAACTAGGAGTACTTGTGACTATATTAGATGAAACACCTTTAGACATACAAACTAGGAGTACTTGTGACTATATTAGATGAAACACCTTTAGACATACAAACTAGGAGTACTTGTGACTATATTAGATGAAACACCTTTAGACATACAAACTAGGAGTACTTGTGACTATATTAGATGAAACACCTTTAGTCATACAAACTAGGAGTACTTGTGACTATATTAGATGAAACACCTTTAGTCATACAAACTAGGATTACTTGTGACTATATTAGATGAAACACCTTTAGTCATACAAACTAGGATTACTTGTGACTATATTAGATGAAACACCTTTAGTCATACAAACTAGGAGTACTTGTGACTATATTAGATGAAACACCTTTAGTCATACAAACTAGGATTACTTGTGACTATATTAGATGAAACACCTTTAGTCATACAAACTAGGAGTACTTGTGACTATATTAGATGAAACACCTTTAGTCATACAAACTAGGAGTACTTGTGACTATATTAGATGAAACACCTTTAGACATACAAACTAGGAGTACTTGTGACTATATTAGATGAAACACCTTTAGACATACAAACTAGGAGTACTTGTGACTATATTAGATGAAACACCTTTAGACATACAAACTAGGAGTACTTGTGACTATATTAGATGAAACACCTTTAGACATACAAACTAGGAGTACTTGTGACTATATTAGATGAAACACCTTTAGACATACAAACTAGGAGTACTTGTGACTATATTAGATGAAACACCTTTAGACATACAAACTAGGAGTACTTGTGACTATATTAGATGAAACACCTTTAGACATACAAACTAGGAGTACTTGTGACTATATTAGATGAAACACCTTTAGACATACAAACTAGGAGTACTTGTGACTATATTAGATGAAACACCTTTAGTCATACAAACTAGGAGTACTTGTGACTATATTAGATGAAACACCTTTAGTCATACAAACTAGGAGTACTTGTGACTATATTAGATGAAACACCTTTAGTCATACAAACTAGGATTACTTGTGACTATATTAGATGAAACACCTTTAGTCATACAAACTAGGAGTACTTGTGACTATATTAGATGAAACACCTTTAGTCATACAAACTAGGAGTACTTGTGACTATATTAGATGAAACACCTTTAGACATACAAACTAGGAGTACTTGTGACTATATTAGATGAAACACCTTTAGACATACAAACTAGGAGTACTTGTGACTATATTAGATGAAACACCTTTAGACATACAAACTAGGAGTACTTGTGACTATATTAGATGAAACACCTTTAGACATACAAACTAGGAGTACTTGTGACTATATTAGATGAAACACCTTTAGACATACAAACTAGGAGTACTTGTGACTATATTAGATGAAACACCTTTAGACATACAAACTAGGAGTACTTGTGACTATATTAGATGAAACACCTTTAGACATACAAACTAGGAGTACTTGTGACTATATTAGATGAAACACCTTTAGACATACAAACTAGGAGTACTTGTGACTATATTAGATGAAACACCTTTAGTCATACAAACTAGGAGTACTTGTGACTATATTAGATGAAACACCTTTAGACATACAAACTAGGAGTACTTGTGACTATATTAGATGAAACACCTTTAGACATACAAACTAGGAGTACTTGTGACTATATTAGATGAAACACCTTTAGACATACAAACTAGGAGTACTTGTGACTATATTAGATGAAACACCTTTAGACATACAAACTAGGAGTACTTGTGACTATATTAGATGAAACACCTTTAGTCATACAAACTAGGAGTACTTGTGACTATATTAGATGAAACACCTTTAGTCATACAAACTAGGATTGTGACTTGTGACTATATTAGATGAAACACCTTTAGTCATACAAACTAGGATTACTTGTGACTATATTAGATGAAACACCTTTAGTCATACAAACTAGGACTATATTAGATGAAACACCTTTAGTCATACAAACTAGGAGTACTTGTGACTATATTAGATGAAACACCTTTAGACATACAAACTAGGAGTACTTGTGACTATATTAGATGAAACACCTTTAGACATACAAACTAGGAGTACTTGTGACTATATTAGATGAAACACCTTTAGACATACAAACTAGGAGTACTTGTGACTATATTAGATGAAACACCTTTAGACATACAAACTAGGAGTACTTGTGACTATATTAGATGAAACACCTTTAGACATACAAACTAGGAGTACTTGTGACTATATTAGATGAAACACCTTTAGACATACAAACTAGGAGTACTTGTGACTATATTAGATGAAACACCTTTAGTCATACAAACTAGGAGTACTTGTGACTATATTAGATGAAACACCTTTAGTCATACAAACTAGGAGTACTTGTGACTATATTAGATGAAACACCTTTAGTCATACAAACTAGGATTACTTGTGACTATATTAGATGAAACACCTTTAGTCATACAAACTAGGATTACTTGTGACTATATTAGATGAAACACCTTTAGTCATACAAACTAGGAGTACTTGTGACTATATTAGATGAAACACCTTTAGTCATACAAACTAGGACTAGTACTTGTGACTATATTAGATGAAACACCTTTAGTCATACAAACTAGGATTACTTGTGACTATATTAGATGAAACACCTTTAGTCATACAAACTAGGATTACTTGTGACTATATTAGATGAAACACCTTTAGTCATACAAACTAGGAGTACTTGTGACTATATTAGATGAAACACCTTTAGACATACAAACTAGGAGTACTTGTGACTATATTAGATGAAACACCTTTAGACATACAAACTAGGAGTACTTGTGACTATATTAGATGAAACACCTTTAGACATACAAACTAGGAACTTGTGACTATATTAGATGAAACACCTTTAGACATACAAACTAGGAGTACTTGTGACTATATTAGATGAAACACCTTTAGACATACAAACTAGGAGTACTTGTGACTATATTAGATGAAACACCTTTAGTCATACATACAAACTAGGAGTACTTGTGACTATATTAGATGAAACACCTTTAGTCATACAAACTAGGAGTACTTGTGACTATATTAGATGAAACACCTTTAGTCATACAAACTAGGAGTACTTGTGACTATATTAGATGAAACACCTTTAGACATACAAACTAGGAGTACTTGTGACTATATTAGATGAAACACCTTTAGTCATACAAACTAGGAGTACTTGTGACTATATTAGATGAAACACCTTTAGACATACAAACTAGGACTATATTAGTACTTGTGACTATATTAGATGAAACACCTTTAGACATACAAACTAGGAGTACTTGTGACTATATTAGATGAAACACCTTTAGACATACAAACTAGGAGTACTTGTGACTATATTAGATGAAACACCTTTAGACATACAAACTAGGAGTACTTGTGACTATATTAGATGAAACACCTTTAGTCATACAAACTAGGAGTACTTGTGACTATATTAGATGAAACACCTTTAGTCATACAAACTAGGATTACTTGTGACTATATTAGATGAAACACCTTTAGTCATACAAACTAGGAGTACTTGTGACTATATTAGATGAAACACCTTTAGTCATACAAACTAGGAGTACTTGTGACTATATTAGATGAAACACCTTTAGACATACAAACTAGGAGTACTTGTGACTATATTAGATGAAACACCTTTAGTCATACAAACTAGGAGTACTTGTGACTATATTAGATGAAACACCTTTAGTCATACAAACTAGGAGTACTTGTGACTATATTAGATGAAACACCTTTAGTCATACAAACTAGGAGTACTTGTGACTATATTAGATGAAACACCTTTAGACATACAAACTAGGAGTACTTGTGACTATATTAGATGAAACACCTTTAGTACAAACTAGACTTGTGACTATATTAGATGAAACACCTTTAGACATACAAACTAGGAGTACTTGTGACTATATTAGATGAAACACCTTTAGACATACAAACTAGGAGTACTTGTGACTATATTAGATGAAACACCTTTAGACATACAAACTAGGAGTACTTGTGACTATATTAGATGAAACACCTTTAGACATACAAACTAGGAGTGCTTGTCACTATATTAGATGAAACACCTTTAGACATACAAACTAGGATACACTTGTGACTATATTAGATGAAACACCTTTAGACATACAAACTAGGAGTACTTGTGACTATATTAGATGAAACACCTTTAGACATACAAACTAGGAGTACTTGTGACTATATTAGATGAAACACCTTTAGTCATACAAACTAGGAGTACTTGTGACTATATTAGATGAAACACCTTTAGACATACAAACTAGGAGTACTTGTGACTATATTAGATGAAACACCTTTAGTCATACAAACTAGGAGTACTTGTGACTATATTAGATGAAACACCTTTAGTCATACAAACTAGGAGTACTTGTGACTATATTAGATGAAACACCTTTAGTCATACAAACTAGGAGTACTTGTGACTATATTAGATGAAACACCTTTAGACATACAAACTAGGAGTACTTGTGACTATATTAGATGAAACACCTTTAGACATACAAACTAGGAGTACTTGTGACTATATTAGATGAAACACCTTTAGTCATACAAACTAGGAGTACTTGTGACTATATTAGATGAAACACCTTTAGTCATACAAACTAGGAGTACTTGTGACTATATTAGATGAAACACCTTTAGTCATACAAACTAGGAGTACTTGTGACTATATTAGATGAAACACCTTTAGACATACAAACTAGGAGTACTTGTGACTATATTAGATGAAACACCTTTAGTCATACAAACTAGGAGTACTTGTGACTATATTAGATGAAACACCTTTAGTCATACAAACTAGGAGTACTTGTGACTATATTAGATGAAACACCTTTAGTCATACAAACTAGGAGTACTTGTGACTATATTAGATGAAACACCTTTAGTCATACAAACTAGGATTGTGACTATATTAGATGAAACACCTTTAGACATACAAACTAGGAGTACTTGTGACTATATTAGATGAAACACCTTTAGACATACAAACTAGGAGTACTTGTGACTATATTAGATGAAACACCTTTAGACATACAAACTAGGAGTACTTGTGACTATATTAGATGAAACACCTTTAGACATACAAACTAGGAGTACTTGTGACTATATTAGATGAAACACCTTTAGACATACAAACTAGGAGTACTTGTGACTATATTAGATGAAACACCTTTAGTCATACAAACTAGGAGTACTTGTGACTATATTAGATGAAACACCTTTAGTCATACAAACTAGGAAACACCTTTAGTCATACAAACTAGTACTTGTGACTATATTAGATGAAACACCTTTAGTCATACAAACTAGGAGTACTTGTGACTATATTAGATGAAACACCTTTAGTCATACAAACTAGGATTACTTGTGACTATATTAGATGAAACACCTTTAGTCATACAAACTAGGAGTACTTGTGACTATATTAGATGAAACACCTTTAGACATACAAACTAGGGTACTTGTGACTATATTAGATGAAACACCTTTAGACATACAAACTAGGAGTACTTGTGACTATATTAGATGAAACACCTTTAGACATACAAACTAGGAGTACTTGTGACTATATTAGATGAAACACCTTTAGACATACAAACTAGAGTACTTGTGACTATATTAGATGAAACACCTTTAGACATACAAACTAGGAGTACTTGTGACTATATTAGATGAAACACCTTTAGTCATACAAACTAGGAGTACTTGTGACTATATTAGATGAAACACCTTTAGTCATACAAACTAGGAGTACTTGTGACTATATTAGATGAAACACCTTTAGATACAAACTAGGATTACTTGTGACTATATTAGATGAAACACCTTTAGTCATACAAACTAGGATTACTTGTGACTATATTAGATGAAACACCTTTAGTCATACAAACTAGGATTACTTGTGACTATATTAGATGAAACACCTTTAGTCATACAAACTAGGAGTACTTGTGACTATATTAGATGAAACACCTTTAGTCATACAAACTAGGAGTACTTGTGACTATATTAGATGAAACACCTTTAGACATACAAACTAGGAGTACTTGTGACTATATTAGATGAAACACCTTTAGACATACAAACTAGGAGTACTTGTGACTATATTAGATACTTGTGACTATATTAGATGAAACACCTTTAGACATACAAACTAGGAGTACTTGTGACTATATTAGATGAAACACCTTTAGACATACAAACTAGGAGTACTTGTGACTATATTAGATGAAACACCTTTAGACATACAAACTAGGAGTACTTGTGACTATATTAGATGAAACACCTTTAGACATACAAACTAGGAGTACTTGTGACTATATTAGATGAAACACCTTTAGACATACAAACTAGGAGTACTTGTGACTATATTAGATGAAACACCTTTAGACATACAAACTAGGAAACACCTACTTGTGACTATATTAGATGAAACACCTTTAGACATACAAACTAGGAGTACTTGTGACTATATTAGATGAAACACCTTTAGACATACAAACTAGGAGTACTTGTGACTATATTAGATGAAACACCTTTAGACATACAAACTAGGAGTACTTGTGACTATATTAGATGAAACACCTTTAGACATACAAACTAGGAGTACTTGTGACTATATTAGATGAAACACCTTTAGTCATACAAACTAGGAGTACTTGTGACTATATTAGATGAAACACCTTTAGTCATACAAACTAGGATTACTTGTGACTATATTAGATGAAACACCTTTAGTCATACAAACTAGGATTACTTGTGACTATATTAGATGAAACACCTTTAGTCATACAAACTAGGATTACTTGTGACTATATTAGATGAAACACCTTTAGTCATACAAACTAGGAGTACTTGTGACTATATTAGATGAAACACCTTTAGACATACAAACTAGGAGTACTTGTGACTATATTAGATGAAACACCTTTAGACATACAAACTAGGAGTACTTGTGACTATATTAGATGAAACACCTTTAGACATACAAACTAGGAGTACTTGTGACTATATTAGATGAAACACCTTTAGACATACAAACTAGGAGTACTTGTGACTATATTAGATGAAACACCTTTAGACATACAAACTAGGAGTACTTGTGACTATATTAGATGAAACACCTTTAGACATACAAACTAGGAGTACTTGTGACTATATTAGATGAAACACCTTTAGTCATACAAACTAGGAGTACTTGTGACTATATTAGATGAAACACCTTTAGTCATACAAACTAGGAGTACTTGTGACTATATTAGATGAAACACCTTTAGTCATACAAACTAGGAGTACTTGTGACTATATTAGATGAAACACCTTTAGACATACAAACTAGGAGTACTTGTGACTATATTAGATGAAACACCTTTAGACATACAAACTAGGATTACTTGTGACTATATTAGATGAAACACCTTTAGTCATACAAACTAGGAGTACTTGTGACTATATTAGATGAAACACCTTTAGTCATACAAACTAGGAGTACTTGTGACTATATTAGATGAAACACCTTTAGACATACAAACTAGGAGTACTTGTGACTATATTAGATGAAACACCTTTAGACATACAAACTAGGAGTACTTGTGACTATATTAGATGAAACACCTTTAGACATACAAACTAGGAGTACTTGTGACTATATTAGATGAAACACCTTTAGACATACAAACTAGGAGTACTTGTGACTATATTAGATGAAACACCTTTAGACATACAAACTAGGAGTACTTGTGACTATATTAGATGAAACACCTTTAGTCATACAAACTAGGAGTACTTGTGACTATATTAGATGAAACACCTTTAGTCATACAAACTAGGAGTACTTGTGACTATATTAGATGAAACACCTTTAGTCATACAAACTAGGAGTACTTGTGACTATATTAGATGAAACACCTTTAGACATACAAACTAGGATACAAACTAGTACTTGTGACTATATTAGATGAAACACCTTTAGACATACAAACTAGGACTTGTACTTGTGACTATATTAGATGAAACACCTTTAGACATACAAACTAGGAGTACTTGTGACTATATTAGATGAAACACCTTTAGACATACAAACTAGGAGTACTTGTGACTATATTAGATGAAACACCTTTAGACATACAAACTAGGAGTACTTGTGACTATATTAGATGAAACACCTTTAGACATACAAACTAGGACTTGTACTTGTGACTATATTAGATGAAACACCTTTAGACATACAAACTAGGAGTACTTGTGACTATATTAGATGAAACACCTTTAGTCATACAAACTAGGATACTTGTGACTATATTAGATGAAACACCTTTAGACATACAAACTAGGAGTACTTGTGACTATATTAGATGAAACACCTTTAGACATACAAACTAGGAGTACTTGTGACTATATTAGATGAAACACCTTTAGTCATACAAACTAGGAGTACTTGTGACTATATTAGATGAAACACCTTTAGTCATACAAACTAGGAGTACTTGTGACTATATTAGATGAAACACCTTTAGACATACAAACTAGGAGTACTTGTGACTATATTAGATGAAACACCTTTAGACATACAAACTAGGATTACTTGTGACTATATTAGATGAAACACCTTTAGACATACAAACTAGGAGTACTTGTGACTATATTAGATGAAACACCTTTAGACATACAAACTAGGAGTACTTGTGACTATATTAGATGAAACACCTTTAGACATACAAACTAGGATTACTTGATGACTACTATTAGATGAAACACCTTTAGTCACATACAAACTAGGATTACTTGTGACTATATTAGATGAAACACCTTTAGTCATACAAACTAGGAGTACTTGTGACTATATTAGATGAAACACCTTTAGTCATACAAACTAGGAGTACTTGTGACTATATTAGATGAAACACCTTTAGACATACAAACTAGGAGTACTTGTGACTATATTAGATGAAACACCTTTAGACATACAAACTAGGAGTACTTGTGACTATATTAGATGAAACACCTTTAGACATACAAACTAGGAGTACTTGTGACTATATTAGATGAAACACCTTTAGACATACAAACTAGGAGTACTTGTGACTATATTAGATGAAACACCTTTAGACATACAAACTAGGAGTACTTGTGACTATATTAGATGAAACACCTTTAGACATACAAACTAGGAGTACTTGTGACTATATTAGATGAAACACCTTTAGTCATACAAACTAGGAACTTGTGACTATATTAGATGAAACACCTTTAGACATACAAACTAGGAGTACTTGTGACTATATTAGATGAAACACCTTTAGTCATACAAACTAGGATTACTTGTGACTATATTAGATGAAACACCTTTAGTCATACAAACTAGGATTACTTGTGACTATATTAGATGAAACACCTTTAGTCATACAAACTAGGACTTACTTGTGACTATATTAGATGAAACACCTTTAGACATACAAACTAGGAGTACTTGTGACTATATTAGATGAAACACCTTTAGTCATACAAACTAGGAGTACTTGTGACTATATTAGATGAAACACCTTTAGACATACAAACTAGGAGTACTTGTGACTATATTAGATGAAACACCTTTAGACATACAAACTAGGAGTACTTGTGACTATATTAGATGAAACACCTTTAGACAAACTAGGAGTACTTGTGACACCTTTAACTAGGAGTACTTGTGACTATATTAGATGAAACACCTTTAGACATACAAACTAGGAGTACTTGTGACTATATTAGATGAAACACCTTTAGACATACAAACTAGGAGTACTTGTGACTATATTAGATGAAACACCTTTAGAATACAAACTAGGATTACTTGTGACTATATTAGATGAAACACCTTTAGTCATACAAACTAGGAGTACTTGTGACTATATTAGATGAAACACCTTTAGTCATACAAACTAGGAGTACTTGTGACTATATTAGATGAAACACCTTTAGTCATACAAACTAGGATTACTTGTGACTATATTAGATGAAACACCTTTAGTCATACAAACTAGGATTACTTGTGACTATATTAGATGAAACACCTTTAGACATACAAACTAGGAGTACTTGTGACTATATTAGATGAAACACCTTTAGACATACAAACTAGGAGTACTTGTGACTATATTAGATGAAACACCTTTAGACATACAAACTAGGAGTACTTGTGACTATATTAGATGAAACACCTTTAGACATACAAACTAGGAGTACTTGTGACTATATTAGATGAAACACCTTTAGTCATACAAACTAGGGTACTTGTGACTATATTAGATGAAACACCTTTAGACATACAAACTAGGAGTACTTGTGACTATATTAGATGAAACACCTTTAGACATACAAACTAGGAGTACTTGTGACTATATTAGATGAAACACCTTTAGTCATACAAACTAGGAGTACTTGTGACTATATTAGATGAAACACCTTTAGACATACAAACTAGGAGTACTTGTGACTATATTAGATGAAACACCTTTAGTCATACAAACTAGGAGTACTTGTGACTATATTAGATGAAACACCTTTAGACATACAAACTAGGATTACTTGTGACTATATTAGATGAAACACCTTTAGTCATACAAACTAGGAGTACTTGTGACTATATTAGATGAAACACCTTTAGTCATACAAACTAGGAGTACTTGTGACTATATTAGATGAAACACCTTTAGACATACAAACTAGGAGTACTTGTGACTATATTAGATGAAACACCTTTAGACATACAAACTAGGAGTACTTGTGACTATATTAGATGAAACACCTTTAGACATACAAACTAGGAGTACTTGTGACTATATTAGATGAAACACCTTTAGACATACAAACTAGGAGTACTTGTGACTATATTAGATGAAACACCTTTAGACATACAAACTAGGAGTACTTGTGACTATATTAGATGAAACACCTTTAGTCATACAAACTAGGAGTACTTGTGACTATATTAGATGAAACACCTTTAGTCATACAAACTAGGAGTACTTGTGACTATATTAGATGAAACACCTTTAGTCATACAAACTAGGAGTACTTGTGACTATATTAGATGAAACACCTTTAGTCATACAAACTAGGAGTACTTGTGACTATATTAGATGAAACACCTTTAGACATACAAACTAGGAGTACTTGTGACTATATTAGATGAAACACCTTTAGACATACAAACTAGGAGTACTTGTGACTATATTAGATGAAACACCTTTAGACATACAAACTAGGAGTACTTGTGACTATATTAGATGAAACACCTTTAGTCATACAAACTAGGAGTACTTGTGACTATATTAGATGAAACACCTTTAGTCATACAAACTAGGAGTACTTGTGACTATATTAGATGAAACACCTTTAGTCATACAAACTAGGATTACTTGTGACTATATTAGATGAAACACCTTTAGACATACAAACTAGGAGTACTTGTGACTATATTAGATGAAACACCTTTAGACATACAAACTAGGAGTACTTGTGACTATATTAGATGAAACACCTTTAGACATACAAACTAGGAGTACTTGTGACTATATTAGATGAAACACCTTTAGTCATACAAACTAGGAGTACTTGTGACTATATTAGATGAAACACCTTTAGTCATACAAACTAGGAGTACTTGTGACTATATTAGATGAAACACCTTTAGTCATACAAACTAGGAGTACTTGTGACTATATTAGATGAAACACCTTTAGACATACAAACTAGGAGTACTTGTGACTATATTAGATGAAACACCTTTAGACATACAAACTAGGAGTACTTGTGACTATATTAGATGAAACACCTTTAGACATACAAACTAGGAGTACTTGTGACTATATTAGATGAAACACCTTTAGACATACAAACTAGGAGTACTTGTGACTATATTAGATGAAACACCTTTAGTCATACAAACTAGGAGTACTTGTGACTATATTAGATGAAACACCTTTAGACATACAAACTAGGAGTACTTGTGACTATATTAGATGAAACACCTTTAGTCATACAAACTAGGAGTACTTGTGACTATATTAGATGAAACACCTTTAGACATACAAACTAGGAGTACTTGTGACTATATTAGATGAAACACCTTTAGTCATACAAACTAGGAGTACTTGTGACTATATTAGATGAAACACCTTTAGTCATACAAACTAGGAGTACTTGTGACTATATTAGATGAAACACCTTTAGACATACAAACTAGGAGTACTTGTGACTATATTAGATGAAACACCTTTAGTCATACAAACTAGGGTACTTGTGACTATATTAGATGAAACACCTTTAGACATACAAACTAGGAGTACTTGTGACTATATTAGATGAAACACCTTTAGTCATACAAACTAGGAGTACTTGTGACTATATTAGATGAAACACCTTTAGTCATACAAACTAGGAGTACTTGTGACTATATTAGATGAAACACCTTTAGACATACAAACTAGGAGTACTTGTGACTATATTAGATGAAACACCTTTAGACATACAAACTAGGAGTACTTGTGACTATATTAGATGAAACACCTTTAGTCATACAAACTAGGAGTACTTGTGACTATATTAGATGAAACACCTTTAGTCATACAAACTAGGAGTACTTGTGACTATATTAGATGAAACACCTTTAGACATACAAACTAGGAGTACTTGTGACTATATTAGATGAAACACCTTTAGACATACAAACTAGGAGTACTTGTGACTATATTAGATGAAACACCTTTAGACATACAAACTAGGAGTACTTGTGACTATATTAGATGAAACACCTTTAGTCATACAAACTAGGAGTACTTGTGACTATATTAGATGAAACACCTTTAGACATACAAACTAGGAGTACTTGTGACTATATTAGATGAAACACCTTTAGTCATACAAACTAGGAGTACTTGTGACTATATTAGATGAAACACCTTTAGTCATACAAACTAGGAGTACTTGTGACTATATTAGATGAAACACCTTTAGACATACAAACTAGGAGTACTTGTGACTATATTAGATGAAACACCTTTAGACATACAAACTAGGAGTACTTGTGACTATATTAGATGAAACACCTTTAGACATACAAACTAGGAGTACTTGTGACTATATTAGATGAAACACCTTTAGTCATACAAACTAGGAGTACTTGTGACTATATTAGATGAAACACCTTTAGTCATACAAACTAGGAGTACTTGTGACTATATTAGATGAAACACCTTTAGTCATACAAACTAGGAGTACTTGTGACTATATTAGATGAAACACCTTTAGACATACAAACTAGGAGTACTTGTGACTATATTAGATGAAACACCTTTAGTCATACAAACTAGGAGTACTTGTGACTATATTAGATGAAACACCTTTAGTCATACAAACTAGGAGTACTTGTGACTATATTAGATGAAACACCTTTAGTCATACAAACTAGGAGTACTTGTGACTATATTAGATGAAACACCTTTAGACATACAAACTAGGAGTACTTGTGACTATATTAGATGAAACACCTTTAGACATACAAACTAGGAGTACTTGTGACTATATTAGATGAAACACCTTTAGACATACAAACTAGGAGTACTTGTGACTATATTAGATGAAACACCTTTAGACATACAAACTAGGAGTACTTGTGACTATATTAGATGAAACACCTTTAGACATACAAACTAGGAGTACTTGTGACTATATTAGATGAAACACCTTTAGACATACAAACTAGGAGTACTTGTGACTATATTAGATGAAACACCTTTAGTCATACAAACTAGGAGTACTTGTGACTATATTAGATGAAACACCTTTAGACATACAAACTAGGAGTACTTGTGACTATATTAGATGAAACACCTTTAGTCATACAAACTAGGAGTACTTGTGACTATATTAGATGAAACACCTTTAGTCATACAAACTAGGAGTACTTGTGACTATATTAGATGAAACACCTTTAGTCATACAAACTAGGAGTACTTGTGACTATATTAGATGAAACACCTTTAGTCATACAAACTAGGAGTACTTGTGACTATATTAGATGAAACACCTTTAGACATACAAACTAGGAGTACTTGTGACTATATTAGATGAAACACCTTTAGACATACAAACTAGGATTACTTGTGACTATATTAGATGAAACACCTTTAGACATACAAACTAGACTATATTAGATGAGTACTTGTGACTATATTAGATGAAACACCTTTAGACATACAAACTAGGAGTACTTGTGACTATATTAGATGAAACACCTTTAGTCATACAAACTAGGAGTACTTGTGACTATATTAGATGAAACACCTTTAGTCATACAAACTAGGAGTACTTGTGACTATATTAGATGAAACACCTTTAGTCATACAAACTAGGAGTACTTGTGACTATATTAGATGAAACACCTTTAGTCATACAAACTAGGAGTACTTGTGACTATATTAGATGAAACACCTTTAGACATACAAACTAGGAGTACTTGTGACTATATTAGATGAAACACCTTTAGTCATACAAACTAGGAGTACTTGTGACTATATTAGATGAAACACCTTTAGACATACAAACTAGGAGTACTTGTGACTATATTAGATGAAACACCTTTAGACATACAAACTAGGAGTACTTGTGACTATATTAGATGAAACACCTTTAGACATACAAACTAGGAGTACTTGTGACTATATTAGATGAAACACCTTTAGTCATACAAACTAGGAGTACTTGTGACTATATTAGATGAAACACCTTTAGTCATACAAACTAGGAGTACTTGTGACTATATTAGATGAAACACCTTTAGTCATACAAACTAGGAGTACTTGTGACTATATTAGATGAAACACCTTTAGTCATACAAACTAGGAGTACTTGTGACTATATTAGATGAAACACCTTTAGTCATACAAACTAGGAGTACTTGTGACTATATTAGATGAAACACCTTTAGACATACAAACTAGGAGTACTTGTGACTATATTAGATGAAACACCTTTAGTCATACAAACTAGGAGTACTTGTGACTATATTAGATGAAACACCTTTAGTCATACAAACTAGGAGTACTTGTGACTATATTAGATGAAACACCTTTAGTCATACAAACTAGGAGTACTTGTGACTATATTAGATGAAACACCTTTAGTCATACAAACTAGGAGTACTTGTGACTATATTAGATGAAACACCTTTAGTCATACAAACTAGGAGTACTTGTGACTATATTAGATGAAACACCTTTAGTCATACAAACTAGGAGTACTTGTGACTATATTAGATGAAACACCTTTAGACATACAAACTAGGATGTACTTGTGACTATATTAGATGAAACACCTTTAGTCATACAAACTAGGAGTACTTGTGACTATATTAGATGAAACACCTTTAGACATACAAACTAGGAGTACTTGTGACTATATTAGATGAAACACCTTTAGACATACAAACTAGGAGTACTTGTGACTATATTAGATGAAACACCTTTAGACATACAAACTAGGAGTACTTGTGACTATATTAGATGAAACACCTTTAGACATACAAACTAGGAGTACTTGTGACTATATTAGATGAAACACCTTTAGACATACAAACTAGGAGTACTTGTGACTATATTAGATGAAACACCTTTAGTCATACAAACTAGGAGTACTTGTGACTATATTAGATGAAACACCTTTAGACATACAAACTAGGAGTACTTGTGACTATATTAGATGAAACACCTTTAGTCATACAAACTAGGAGTACTTGTGACTATATTAGATGAAACACCTTTAGTCATACAAACTAGGATTACTTGTGACTATATTAGATGAAACACCTTTAGTCATACAAACTAGGAGTACTTGTGACTATATTAGATGAAACACCTTTAGACATACAAACTAGGAGTACTTGTGACTATATTAGATGAAACACCTTTAGACATACAAACTAGGAGTACTTGTGACTATATTAGATGAAACACCTTTAGTCATACAAACTAGGAGTACTTGTGACTATATTAGATGAAACACCTTTAGTCATACAAACTAGGAGTACTTGTGACTATATTAGATGAAACACCTTTAGACATACAAACTAGGAGTACTTGTGACTATATTAGATGAAACACCTTTAGACATACAAACTAGGAGTACTTGTGACTATATTAGATGAAACACCTTTAGACATACAAACTAGGAGTACTTGTGACTATATTAGATGAAACACCTTTAGTCATACAAACTAGGAGTACTTGTGACTATATTAGATGAAACACCTTTAGTCATACAAACTAGGAGTACTTGTGACTATATTAGATGAAACACCTTTAGTCATACAAACTAGGAGTACTTGTGACTATATTAGATGAAACACCTTTAGTCATACAAACTAGGATTACTTGTGACTATATTAGATGAAACACCTTTAGACATACAAACTAGGAGTACTTGTGACTATATTAGATGAAACACCTTTAGACATACAAACTAGGAGTACTTGTGACTATATTAGATGAAACACCTTTAGACATACAAACTAGGAGTACTTGTGACTATATTAGATGAAACACCTTTAGTCATACAAACTAGGAGTACTTGTGACTATATTAGATGAAACACCTTTAGTCATACAAACTAGGAGTACTTGTGACTATATTAGATGAAACACCTTTAGACATACAAACTAGGAGTACTTGTGACTATATTAGATGAAACACCTTTAGACATACAAACTAGGAGTACTTGTGACTATATTAGATGAAACACCTTTAGTCATACAAACTAGGAGTACTTGTGACTATATTAGATGAAACACCTTTAGACATACAAACTAGGAGTACTTGTGACTATATTAGATGAAACACCTTTAGACATACAAACTAGGAGTACTTGTGACTATATTAGATGAAACACCTTTAGACATACAAACTAGGAGTACTTGTGACTATATTAGATGAAACACCTTTAGACATACAAACTAGGAGTACTTGTGACTATATTAGATGAAACACCTTTAGTCATACAAACTAGGAGTACTTGTGACTATATTAGATGAAACACCTTTAGTCATACAAACTAGGAGTACTTGTGACTATATTAGATGAAACACCTTTAGTCATACAAACTAGGAGTACTTGTGACTATATTAGATGAAACACCTTTAGTCATACAAACTAGGAGTACTTGTGACTATATTAGATGAAACACCTTTAGACATACAAACTAGGAGTACTTGTGACTATATTAGATGAAACACCTTTAGACATACAAACTAGGATTACTTGTGACTATATTAGATGAAACACCTTTAGTCATACAAACTAGGAGTACTTGTGACTATATTAGATGAAACACCTTTAGACATACAAACTAGGAGTACTTGTGACTATATTAGATGAAACACCTTTAGACATACAAACTAGGATTACTTGTGACTATATTAGATGAAACACCTTTAGACATACAAACTAGGAGTACTTGTGACTATATTAGATGAAACACCTTTAGTCATACAAACTAGGAGTACTTGTGACTATATTAGATGAAACACCTTTAGTCATACAAACTAGGAGTACTTGTGACTATATTAGATGAAACACCTTTAGTCATACAAACTAGGAGTACTTGTGACTATATTAGATGAAACACCTTTAGACATACAAACTAGGAGTACTTGTGACTATATTAGATGAAACACCTTTAGACATACAAACTAGGAGTACTTGTGACTATATTAGATGAAACACCTTTAGTCATACAAACTAGGAGTACTTGTGACTATATTAGATGAAACACCTTTAGTCATACAAACTAGGAGTACTTGTGACTATATTAGATGAAACACCTTTAGACATACAAACTAGGAGTACTTGTGACTATATTAGATGAAACACCTTTAGACATACAAACTAGGAGTACTTGTGACTATATTAGATGAAACACCTTTAGACATACAAACTAGGAGTACTTGTGACTATATTAGATGAAACACCTTTAGACATACAAACTAGGAGTACTTGTGACTATATTAGATGAAACACCTTTAGTCATACAAACTAGGAGTACTTGTGACTATATTAGATGAAACACCTTTAGACATACAAACTAGGAGTACTTGTGACTATATTAGATGAAACACCTTTAGACATACAAACTAGGAGTACTTGTGACTATATTAGATGAAACACCTTTAGTCATACAAACTAGGAGTACTTGTGACTATATTAGATGAAACACCTTTAGACATACAAACTAGGAGTACTTGTGACTATATTAGATGAAACACCTTTAGACATACAAACTAGGAGTACTTGTGACTATATTAGATGAAACACCTTTAGACATACAAACTAGGAGTACTTGTGACTATATTAGATGAAACACCTTTAGACATACAAACTAGGAGTACTTGTGACTATATTAGATGAAACACCTTTAGTCATACAAACTAGGAGTACTTGTGACTATATTAGATGAAACACCTTTAGTCATACAAACTAGGAGTACTTGTGACTATATTAGATGAAACACCTTTAGTCATACAAACTAGGATTACTTGTGACTATATTAGATGAAACACCTTTAGTCATACAAACTAGGAGTACTTGTGACTATATTAGATGAAACACCTTTAGACATACAAACTAGGAGTACTTGTGACTATATTAGATGAAACACCTTTAGTCATACAAACTAGGAGTACTTGTGACTATATTAGATGAAACACCTTTAGACATACAAACTAGGAGTACTTGTGACTATATTAGATGAAACACCTTTAGACATACAAACTAGGAGTACTTGTGACTATATTAGATGAAACACCTTTAGACATACAAACTAGGAGTACTTGTGACTATATTAGATGAAACACCTTTAGACATACAAACTAGGAGTACTTGTGACTATATTAGATGAAACACCTTTAGACATACAAACTAGGAGTACTTGTGACTATATTAGATGAAACACCTTTAGTCATACAAACTAGGAGTACTTGTGACTATATTAGATGAAACACCTTTAGTCATACAAACTAGGAGTACTTGTGACTATATTAGATGAAACACCTTTAGTCATACAAACTAGGAGTACTTGTGACTATATTAGATGAAACACCTTTAGACATACAAACTAGGAGTACTTGTGACTATATTAGATGAAACACCTTTAGACATACAAACTAGGAGTACTTGTGACTATATTAGATGAAACACCTTTAGTCATACAAACTAGGAGTACTTGTGACTATATTAGATGAAACACCTTTAGACATACAAACTAGGAGTACTTGTGACTATATTAGATGAAACACCTTTAGTCATACAAACTAGGAGTACTTGTGACTATATTAGATGAAACACCTTTAGTCATACAAACTAGGAGTACTTGTGACTATATTAGATGAAACACCTTTAGTCATACAAACTAGGAGTACTTGTGACTATATTAGATGAAACACCTTTAGACATACAAACTAGGAGTACTTGTGACTATATTAGATGAAACACCTTTAGACATACAAACTAGGATTACTTGTGACTATATTAGATGAAACACCTTTAGACATACAAACTAGGAGTACTTGTGACTATATTAGATGAAACACCTTTAGTCATACAAACTAGGAGTACTTGTGACTATATTAGATGAAACACCTTTAGACATACAAACTAGGAGTACTTGTGACTATATTAGATGAAACACCTTTAGACATACAAACTAGGAGTACTTGTGACTATATTAGATGAAACACCTTTAGTCATACAAACTAGGAGTACTTGTGACTATATTAGATGAAACACCTTTAGTCATACAAACTAGGAGTACTTGTGACTATATTAGATGAAACACCTTTAGTCATACAAACTAGGAGTACTTGTGACTATATTAGATGAAACACCTTTAGTCATACAAACTAGGAGTACTTGTGACTATATTAGATGAAACACCTTTAGTCATACAAACTAGGAGTACTTGTGACTATATTAGATGAAACACCTTTAGTCATACAAACTAGGAGTACTTGTGACTATATTAGATGAAACACCTTTAGACATACAAACTAGGAGTACTTGTGACTATATTAGATGAAACACCTTTAGTCATACAAACTAGGAGTACTTGTGACTATATTAGATGAAACACCTTTAGACATACAAACTAGGAGTACTTGTGACTATATTAGATGAAACACCTTTAGACATACAAACTAGAGTACTTGTGACTATATTAGATGAAACACCTTTAGACATACAAACTAGGAGTACTTGTGACTATATTAGATGAAACACCTTTAGACATACAAACTAGGAGTACTTGTGACTATATTAGATGAAACACCTTTAGTCATACAAACTAGGAGTACTTGTGACTATATTAGATGAAACACCTTTAGTCATACAAACTAGGAGTACTTGTGACTATATTAGATGAAACACCTTTAGTCATACAAACTAGGAGTACTTGTGACTATATTAGATGAAACACCTTTAGTCATACAAACTAGGAGTACTTGTGACTATATTAGATGAAACACCTTTAGTCATACAAACTAGGATTACTTGTGACTATATTAGATGAAACACCTTTAGTCATACAAACTAGGAGTACTTGTGACTATATTAGATGAAACACCTTTAGTCATACAAACTAGGAGTACTTGTGACTATATTAGATGAAACACCTTTAGACATACAAACTAGGAGTACTTGTGACTATATTAGATGAAACACCTTTAGACATACAAACTAGGAGTACTTGTGACTATATTAGATGAAACACCTTTAGTCATACAAACTAGGAGTACTTGTGACTATATTAGATGAAACACCTTTAGTCATACAAACTAGGAGTACTTGTGACTATATTAGATGAAACACCTTTAGTCATACAAACTAGGAGTACTTGTGACTATATTAGATGAAACACCTTTAGTCATACAAACTAGGAGTACTTGTGACTATATTAGATGAAACACCTTTAGTCATACAAACTAGGAGTACTTGTGACTATATTAGATGAAACACCTTTAGACATACAAACTAGGATTACTTGTGACTATATTAGATGAAACACCTTTAGACATACAAACTAGGAGTACTTGTGACTATATTAGATGAAACACCTTTAGACATACAAACTAGGAGTACTTGTGACTATATTAGATGAAACACCTTTAGACATACAAACTAGGAGTACTTGTGACTATATTAGATGAAACACCTTTAGACATACAAACTAGGAGTACTTGTGACTATATTAGATGAAACACCTTTAGACATACAAACTAGGAGTACTTGTGACTATATTAGATGAAACACCTTTAGACATACAAACTAGGAGTACTTGTGACTATATTAGATGAAACACCTTTAGACATACAAACTAGGAGTACTTGTGACTATATTAGATGAAACACCTTTAGACATACAAACTAGGAGTACTTGTGACTATATTAGATGAAACACCTTTAGACATACAAACTAGGAGTACTTGTGACTATATTAGATGAAACACCTTTAGTCATACAAACTAGGAGTACTTGTGACTATATTAGATGAAACACCTTTAGACATACAAACTAGGAGTACTTGTGACTATATTAGATGAAACACCTTTAGTCATACAAACTAGGAGTACTTGTGACTATATTAGATGAAACACCTTTAGACATACAAACTAGGAGTACTTGTGACTATATTAGATGAAACACCTTTAGTCATACAAACTAGGAGTACTTGTGACTATATTAGATGAAACACCTTTAGTCATACAAACTAGGATTACTTGTGACTATATTAGATGAAACACCTTTAGTCATACAAACTAGGAGTACTTGTGACTATATTAGATGAAACACCTTTAGTCATACAAACTAGGAGTACTTGTGACTATATTAGATGAAACACCTTTAGTCATACAAACTAGGAGTACTTGTGACTATATTAGATGAAACACCTTTAGTCATACAAACTAGGAGTACTTGTGACTATATTAGATGAAACACCTTTAGTCATACAAACTAGGATTACTTGTGACTATATTAGATGAAACACCTTTAGACATACAAACTAGGAGTACTTGTGACTATATTAGATGAAACACCTTTAGTCATACAAACTAGGAGTACTTGTGACTATATTAGATGAAACACCTTTAGTCATACAAACTAGGAGTACTTGTGACTATATTAGATGAAACACCTTTAGTCATACAAACTAGGAGTACTTGTGACTATATTAGATGAAACACCTTTAGTCATACAAACTAGGAGTACTTGTGACTATATTAGATGAAACACCTTTAGACATACAAACTAGGAGTACTTGTGACTATATTAGATGAAACACCTTTAGACATACAAACTAGGAGTACTTGTGACTATATTAGATGAAACACCTTTAGTCATACAAACTAGGAGTACTTGTGACTATATTAGATGAAACACCTTTAGTCATACAAACTAGGAGTACTTGTGACTATATTAGATGAAACACCTTTAGTCATACAAACTAGGAGTACTTGTGACTATATTAGATGAAACACCTTTAGTCATACAAACTAGGAGTACTTGTGACTATATTAGATGAAACACCTTTAGACATACAAACTAGGAGTACTTGTGACTATATTAGATGAAACACCTTTAGTCATACAAACTAGGAGTACTTGTGACTATATTAGATGAAACACCTTTAGTCATACAAACTAGGAGTACTTGTGACTATATTAGATGAAACACCTTTAGTCATACAAACTAGGAGTACTTGTGACTATATTAGATGAAACACCTTTAGTCATACAAACTAGGATTACTTGTGACTATATTAGATGAAACACCTTTAGTCATACAAACTAGGAGTACTTGTGACTATATTAGATGAAACACCTTTAGTCATACAAACTAGGAGTACTTGTGACTATATTAGATGAAACACCTTTAGTCATACAAACTAGGAGTACTTGTGACTATATTAGATGAAACACCTTTAGTCATACAAACTAGGAGTACTTGTGACTATATTAGATGAAACACCTTTAGTCATACAAACTAGGAGTACTTGTGACTATATTAGATGAAACACCTTTAGTCATACAAACTAGGAGTACTTGTGACTATATTAGATGAAACACCTTTAGACATACAAACTAGGAGTACTTGTGACTATATTAGATGAAACACCTTTAGTCATACAAACTAGGAGTACTTGTGACTATATTAGATGAAACACCTTTAGTCATACAAACTAGGAGTACTTGTGACTATATTAGATGAAACACCTTTAGTCATACAAACTAGGAGTACTTGTGACTATATTAGATGAAACACCTTTAGACATACAAACTAGGAGTACTTGTGACTATATTAGATGAAACACCTTTAGACATACAAACTAGGAGTACTTGTGACTATATTAGATGAAACACCTTTAGACATACAAACTAGGAGTACTTGTGACTATATTAGATGAAACACCTTTAGTCATACAAACTAGGAGTACTTGTGACTATATTAGATGAAACACCTTTAGTCATACAAACTAGGAGTACTTGTGACTATATTAGATGAAACACCTTTAGACATACAAACTAGGAGTACTTGTGACTATATTAGATGAAACACCTTTAGACATACAAACTAGGAGTACTTGTGACTATATTAGATGAAACACCTTTAGACATACAAACTAGGAGTACTTGTGACTATATTAGATGAAACACCTTTAGACATACAAACTAGGAGTACTTGTGACTATATTAGATGAAACACCTTTAGACATACAAACTAGGAGTACTTGTGACTATATTAGATGAAACACCTTTAGACATACAAACTAGGAGTACTTGTGACTATATTAGATGAAACACCTTTAGTCATACAAACTAGGAGTACTTGTGACTATATTAGATGAAACACCTTTAGACATACAAACTAGGAGTACTTGTGACTATATTAGATGAAACACCTTTAGTCATACAAACTAGGATTACTTGTGACTATATTAGATGAAACACCTTTAGTCATACAAACTAGGAGTACTTGTGACTATATTAGATGAAACACCTTTAGTCATACAAACTAGGAGTACTTGTGACTATATTAGATGAAACACCTTTAGTCATACAAACTAGGAGTACTTGTGACTATATTAGATGAAACACCTTTAGTCATACAAACTAGGAGTACTTGTGACTATATTAGATGAAACACCTTTAGTCATACAAACTAGGAGTACTTGTGACTATATTAGATGAAACACCTTTAGACATACAAACTAGGATTACTTGTGACTATATTAGATGAAACACCTTTAGACATACAAACTAGAGTACTTGTGACTATATTAGATGAAACACCTTTAGACATACAAACTAGGAGTACTTGTGACTATATTAGATGAAACACCTTTAGTCATACAAACTAGGAGTACTTGTGACTATATTAGATGAAACACCTTTAGTCATACAAACTAGGAGTACTTGTGACTATATTAGATGAAACACCTTTAGTCATACAAACTAGGAGTACTTGTGACTATATTAGATGAAACACCTTTAGTCATACAAACTAGGAGTACTTGTGACTATATTAGATGAAACACCTTTAGACATACAAACTAGGAGTACTTGTGACTATATTAGATGAAACACCTTTAGTCATACAAACTAGGAGTACTTGTGACTATATTAGATGAAACACCTTTAGACATACAAACTAGAGTACTTGTGACTATATTAGATGAAACACCTTTAGTCATACAAACTAGGAGTACTTGTGACTATATTAGATGAAACACCTTTAGTCATACAAACTAGGATTACTTGTGACTATATTAGATGAAACACCTTTAGTCATACAAACTAGGAGTACTTGTGACTATATTAGATGAAACACCTTTAGTCATACAAACTAGGATTACTTGTGACTATATTAGATGAAACACCTTTAGTCATACAAACTAGGAGTACTTGTGACTATATTAGATGAAACACCTTTAGACATACAAACTAGGAGTACTTGTGACTATATTAGATGAAACACCTTTAGACATACAAACTAGGAGTACTTGTGACTATATTAGATGAAACACCTTTAGACATACAAACTAGGAGTACTTGTGACTATATTAGATGAAACACCTTTAGACATACAAACTAGGAGTACTTGTGACTATATTAGATGAAACACCTTTAGACATACAAACTAGGAGTACTTGTGACTATATTAGATGAAACACCTTTAGTCATACAAACTAGGAGTACTTGTGACTATATTAGATGAAACACCTTTAGTCATACAAACTAGGAGTACTTGTGACTATATTAGATGAAACACCTTTAGTCATACAAACTAGGAGTACTTGTGACTATATTAGATGAAACACCTTTAGTCATACAAACTAGGAGTACTTGTGACTATATTAGATGAAACACCTTTAGTCATACAAACTAGGATTACTTGTGACTATATTAGATGAAACACCTTTAGTCATACAAACTAGGAGTACTTGTGACTATATTAGATGAAACACCTTTAGTCATACAAACTAGGAGTACTTGTGACTATATTAGATGAAACACCTTTAGACATACAAACTAGGAGTACTTGTGACTATATTAGATGAAACACCTTTAGTCATACAAACTAGGAGTACTTGTGACTATATTAGATGAAACACCTTTAGTCATACAAACTAGGAGTACTTGTGACTATATTAGATGAAACACCTTTAGTCATACAAACTAGGAGTACTTGTGACTATATTAGATGAAACACCTTTAGTCATACAAACTAGGAGTACTTGTGACTATATTAGATGAAACACCTTTAGTCATACAAACTAGGATTACTTGTGACTATATTAGATGAAACACCTTTAGTCATACAAACTAGGAGTACTTGTGACTATATTAGATGAAACACCTTTAGACATACAAACTAGGAGTACTTGTGACTATATTAGATGAAACACCTTTAGTCATACAAACTAGGAGTACTTGTGACTATATTAGATGAAACACCTTTAGACATACAAACTAGGAGTACTTGTGACTATATTAGATGAAACACCTTTAGACATACAAACTAGGAGTACTTGTGACTATATTAGATGAAACACCTTTAGTCATACAAACTAGGAGTACTTGTGACTATATTAGATGAAACACCTTTAGACATACAAACTAGGAGTACTTGTGACTATATTAGATGAAACACCTTTAGTCATACAAACTAGGAGTACTTGTGACTATATTAGATGAAACACCTTTAGTCATACAAACTAGGAGTACTTGTGACTATATTAGATGAAACACCTTTAGTCATACAAACTAGGAGTACTTGTGACTATATTAGATGAAACACCTTTAGTCATACAAACTAGGAGTACTTGTGACTATATTAGATGAAACACCTTTAGTCATACAAACTAGGAGTACTTGTGACTATATTAGATGAAACACCTTTAGTCATACAAACTAGGAGTACTTGTGACTATATTAGATGAAACACCTTTAGTCATACAAACTAGGAGTACTTGTGACTATATTAGATGAAACACCTTTAGACATACAAACTAGGAGTACTTGTGACTATATTAGATGAAACACCTTTAGACATACAAACTAGGAGTACTTGTGACTATATTAGATGAAACACCTTTAGTCATACAAACTAGGATTACTTGTGACTATATTAGATGAAACACCTTTAGTCATACAAACTAGGAGTACTTGTGACTATATTAGATGAAACACCTTTAGTCATACAAACTAGGAGTACTTGTGACTATATTAGATGAAACACCTTTAGTCATACAAACTAGGATTACTTGTGACTATATTAGATGAAACACCTTTAGTCATACAAACTAGGAGTACTTGTGACTATATTAGATGAAACACCTTTAGACATACAAACTAGGAGTACTTGTGACTATATTAGATGAAACACCTTTAGACATACAAACTAGGTACTTGTGACTATATTAGATGAAACACCTTTAGACATACAAACTAGGAGTACTTGTGACTATATTAGATGAAACACCTTTAGACATACAAACTAGAGTACTTGTGACTATATTAGATGAAACACCTTTAGTCATACAAACTAGGAGTACTTGTGACTATATTAGATGAAACACCTTTAGTCATACAAACTAGGAGTACTTGTGACTATATTAGATGAAACACCTTTAGTCATACAAACTAGGAGTACTTGTGACTATATTAGATGAAACACCTTTAGTCATACAAACTAGGAGTACTTGTGACTATATTAGATGAAACACCTTTAGTCATACAAACTAGGAGTACTTGTGACTATATTAGATGAAACACCTTTAGACATACAAACTAGGAGTACTTGTGACTATATTAGATGAAACACCTTTAGTCATACAAACTAGGATTACTTGTGACTATATTAGATGAAACACCTTTAGACATACAAACTAGGAGTACTTGTGACTATATTAGATGAAACACCTTTAGACATACAAACTAGGAGTACTTGTGACTATATTAGATGAAACACCTTTAGACATACAAACTAGGAGTACTTGTGACTATATTAGATGAAACACCTTTAGTCATACAAACTAGGAGTACTTGTGACTATATTAGATGAAACACCTTTAGTCATACAAACTAGGATTACTTGTGACTATATTAGATGAAACACCTTTAGTCATACAAACTAGGAGTACTTGTGACTATATTAGATGAAACACCTTTAGTCATACAAACTAGGAGTACTTGTGACTATATTAGATGAAACACCTTTAGACATACAAACTAGGAGTACTTGTGACTATATTAGATGAAACACCTTTAGACATACAAACTAGGAGTACTTGTGACTATATTAGATGAAACACCTTTAGTCATACAAACTAGGAGTACTTGTGACTATATTAGATGAAACACCTTTAGTCATACAAACTAGGAGTACTTGTGACTATATTAGATGAAACACCTTTAGTCATACAAACTAGGAGTACTTGTGACTATATTAGATGAAACACCTTTAGTCATACAAACTAGGAGTACTTGTGACTATATTAGATGAAACACCTTTAGACATACAAACTAGGAGTACTTGTGACTATATTAGATGAAACACCTTTAGTCATACAAACTAGGAGTACTTGTGACTATATTAGATGAAACACCTTTAGACATACAAACTAGGAGTACTTGTGACTATATTAGATGAAACACCTTTAGTCATACAAACTAGGAGTACTTGTGACTATATTAGATGAAACACCTTTAGACATACAAACTAGGAGTACTTGTGACTATATTAGATGAAACACCTTTAGACATACAAACTAGGATTACTTGTGACTATATTAGATGAAACACCTTTAGACATACAAACTAGGAGTACTTGTGACTATATTAGATGAAACACCTTTAGTCATACAAACTAGGAGTACTTGTGACTATATTAGATGAAACACCTTTAGTCATACAAACTAGGAGTACTTGTGACTATATTAGATGAAACACCTTTAGTCATACAAACTAGGAGTACTTGTGACTATATTAGATGAAACACCTTTAGTCATACAAACTAGGATACTTGTGACTATATTAGATGAAACACCTTTAGACATACAAACTAGGATTACTTGTGACTATATTAGATGAAACACCTTTAGACATACAAACTAGGAGTACTTGTGACTATATTAGATGAAACACCTTTAGACATACAAACTAGGAGTACTTGTGACTATATTAGATGAAACACCTTTAGACATACAAACTAGGAGTACTTGTGACTATATTAGATGAAACACCTTTAGTCATACAAACTAGGAGTACTTGTGACTATATTAGATGAAACACCTTTAGACATACAAACTAGGAGTACTTGTGACTATATTAGATGAAACACCTTTAGACATACAAACTAGGAGTACTTGTGACTATATTAGATGAAACACCTTTAGACATACAAACTAGGAGTACTTGTGACTATATTAGATGAAACACCTTTAGTCATACAAACTAGGAGTACTTGTGACTATATTAGATGAAACACCTTTAGTCATACAAACTAGGAGTACTTGTGACTATATTAGATGAAACACCTTTAGACATACAAACTAGGATTACTTGTGACTATATTAGATGAAACACCTTTAGTCATACAAACTAGGAGTACTTGTGACTATATTAGATGAAACACCTTTAGACATACAAACTAGGAGTACTTGTGACTATATTAGATGAAACACCTTTAGACATACAAACTAGGAGTACTTGTGACTATATTAGATGAAACACCTTTAGTCATACAAACTAGGAGTACTTGTGACTATATTAGATGAAACACCTTTAGACATACAAACTAGGAGTACTTGTGACTATATTAGATGAAACACCTTTAGTCATACAAACTAGGAGTACTTGTGACTATATTAGATGAAACACCTTTAGTCATACAAACTAGGATTACTTGTGACTATATTAGATGAAACACCTTTAGTCATACAAACTAGGAGTACTTGTGACTATATTAGATGAAACACCTTTAGTCATACAAACTAGGAGTACTTGTGACTATATTAGATGAAACACCTTTAGTCATACAAACTAGGAGTACTTGTGACTATATTAGATGAAACACCTTTAGACATACAAACTAGGAGTACTTGTGACTATATTAGATGAAACACCTTTAGACATCCAAACTAGAAGTACTTGTGACTATATTAGATGAAACACCTTTAGACATACAAACTAGGAGTACTTGTGACTATATTAGATGAAACACCTTTAGTCATACAAACTAGGATTACTTGTGACTATATTAGATGAAACACCTTTAGTCATACAAACTAGGAGTACTTGTGACTATATTAGATGAAACACCTTTAGTCATACAAACTAGGAGTACTTGTGACTATATTAGATGAAACACCTTTAGACATACAAACTAGGAGTACTTGTGACTATATTAGATGAAACACCTTTAGACATACAAACTAGGAGTACTTGTGACTATATTAGATGAAACACCTTTAGTCATACAAACTAGGAGTACTTGTGACTATATTAGATGAAACACCTTTAGACATACAAACTAGGAGTACTTGTGACTATATTAGATGAAACACCTTTAGACATACAAACTAGGAGTACTTGTGACTATATTAGATGAAACACCTTTAGTCATACAAACTAGGAGTACTTGTGACTATATTAGATGAAACACCTTTAGTCATACAAACTAGGAGTACTTGTGACTATATTAGATGAAACACCTTTAGTCATACAAACTAGGAGTACTTGTGACTATATTAGATGAAACACCTTTAGTCATACAAACTAGGATTACTTGTGACTATATTAGATGAAACACCTTTAGTCATACAAACTAGGAGTACTTGTGACTATATTAGATGAAACACCTTTAGTCATACAAACTAGGATTACTTGTGACTATATTAGATGAAACACCTTTAGACATACAAACTAGGAGTACTTGTGACTATATTAGATGAAACACCTTTAGTCATACAAACTAGGACTATATACTTGTGACTATATTAGATGAAACACCTTTAGACATACAAACTAGGAGTACTTGTGACTATATTAGATGAAACACCTTTAGTCATACAAACTAGGAGTACTTGTGACTATATTAGATGAAACACCTTTAGTCATACAAACTAGGAGTACTTGTGACTATATTAGATGAAACACCTTTAGACATACAAACTAGGAGTACTTGTGACTATATTAGATGAAACACCTTTAGACATACAAACTAGGAGTACTTGTGACTATATTAGATGAAACACCTTTAGTCATACAAACTAGGAGTACTTGTGACTATATTAGATGAAACACCTTTAGTCATACAAACTAGGAGTACTTGTGACTATATTAGATGAAACACCTTTAGTCATACAAACTAGGAGTACTTGTGACTATATTAGATGAAACACCTTTAGTCATACAAACTAGGATTACTTGTGACTATATTAGATGAAACACCTTTAGTCATACAAACTAGGAGTACTTGTGACTATATTAGATGAAACACCTTTAGTCATACAAACTAGAGTACTTGTGACTATATTAGATGAAACACCTTTAGACATACAAACTAGGAGTACTTGTGACTATATTAGATGAAACACCTTTAGACATACAAACTAGGAGTACTTGTGACTATATTAGATGAAACACCTTTAGTCATACAAACTAGGAGTACTTGTGACTATATTAGATGAAACACCTTTAGACATACAAACTAGGAGTTACTTGTGACTATATTAGATGAAACACCTTTAGTCATACAAACTAGGATTACTTGTGACTATATTAGATGAAACACCTTTAGTCATACAAACTAGGAGTACTTGTGACTATATTAGATGAAACACCTTTAGTCATACAAACTAGGAGTACTTGTGACTATATTAGATGAAACACCTTTAGTCATACAAACTAGGAGTACTTGTGACTATATTAGATGAAACACCTTTAGACATACAAACTAGGAGTACTTGTGACTATATTAGATGAAACACCTTTAGACATACAAACTAGGGTACTTGTGACTATATTAGATGAAACACCTTTAGACATACAAACTAGGAGTACTTGTGACTATATTAGATGAAACACCTTTAGTCATACAAACTAGGAGTACTTGTGACTATATTAGATGAAACACCTTTAGTCATACAAACTAGGAGTACTTGTGACTATATTAGATGAAACACCTTTAGTCATACAAACTAGGATTACTTGTGACTATATTAGATGAAACACCTTTAGTCATACAAACTAGGAGTACTTGTGACTATATTAGATGAAACACCTTTAGTCATACAAACTAGGGTACTTGTGACTATATTAGATGAAACACCTTTAGTCATACAAACTAGGAGTACTTGTGACTATATTAGATGAAACACCTTTAGACATACAAACTAGGGTACTTGTGACTATATTAGATGAAACACCTTTAGTCATACAAACTAGGAGTACTTGTGACTATATTAGATGAAACACCTTTAGTCATACAAACTAGGAGTTACTTGTGACTATATTAGATGAAACACCTTTAGACATACAAACTAGGAGTACTTGTGACTATATTAGATGAAACACCTTTAGTCATACAAACTAGGAGTACTTGTGACTATATTAGATGAAACACCTTTAGTCATACAAACTAGGAGTACTTGTGACTATATTAGATGAAACACCTTTAGTCATACAAACTAGGAGTTACTTGTGACTATATTAGATGAAACACCTTTAGTAATACAAACTAGGAGTACTTGTGACTATATTAGATGAAACACCTTTAGTCATACAAACTAGGATTACTTGTGACTATATTAGATGAAACACCTTTAGACATACAAACTAGGAGTACTTGTGACTATATTAGATGAAACACCTTTAGACATACAAACTAGGAGTACTTGTGACTATATTAGATGAAACACCTTTAGTCATACAAACTAGGAGTACTTGTGACTATATTAGATGAAACACCTTTAGACATACAAACTAGAATTACTTGTGACTATATTAGATGAAACACCTTTAGACATAAAAACTAGGAGTACTTGTGACTATATTAGATGAAACACCTTTAGTCATACAAACTAGGAGTACTTGTGACTATATTAGATGAAACACCTTTAGACATACAAACTAGGGTACTTGTGACTATATTAGATGAAACACCTTTAGACATACAAACTAGAGGTACTTGTGACTATATTAGATGAAACACCTTTAGACATACAAACTAGGAGTACTTGTGACTATATTAGATGAAACACCTTTAGACATACAAACTAGGATTACTTGTGACTATATTAGATGAAACACCTTTAGACATACAAACTAGGAGTACTTGTGACTATATTAGATGAAACACCTTTAGACATACAAACTAGGAGTACTTGTGACTATATTAGATGAAACACCTTTAGTCATACAAACTAGGAGTACTTGTGACTATATTAGATGAAACACCTTTAGTCATACAAACTAGAAGTACTTGTGACTATATTAGATGAAACACCTTTAGTCATACAAACTAGATTACTTGTGACTATATTAGATGAAACACCTTTAGTCATACAAACTAGAGTACTTGTGACTATATTAGATGAAACACCTTTAGTCATACAAACTAGGAGTACTTGTGACTATATTAGATGAAACACCTTTAGTCATACAAACTAGGATTACTTGTGACTATATTAGATGAAACACCTTTAGTCATACAAACTAGGATTACTTGTGACTATATTAGATGAAACACCTTTAGTCATACAAACTAGGAATTACTTGTGACTATATTAGATGAAACACCTTTAGTCATACAAACTAGGAGTACTTGTGACTATATTAGATGAAACACCTTTAGACATACAAACTAGGAGTACTTGTGACTATATTAGATGAAACACCTTTAGACATACAAACTAGAAGTACTTGTGACTATATTAGATGAAACACCTTTAGTCATACAAACTAGGAGTACTTGTGACTATATTAGATGAAACACCTTTAGTCATACAAACTAGGAGTACTTGTGACTATATTAGATGAAACACCTTTAGTCATACAAACTAGGAGTACTTGTGACTATATTAGATGAAACACCTTTAGTCATACAAACTAGGAGTACTTGTGACTATATTAGATGAAACACCTTTAGTCATACAAACTAGGAATACTTGTGACTATATTAGATGAAACACCTTTAGACATACAAACTAGGAGTACTTGTGACTATATTAGATGAAACACCTTTAGTCATACAAACTAGGGTACTTGTGACTATATTAGATGAAACACCTTTAGACATACAAACTAGGAGTACTTGTGACTATATTAGATGAAACACCTTTAGACATACAAACTAGGAGTACTTGTGACTATATTAGATGAAACACCTTTAGTCATACAAACTAGGAGTACTTGTGACTATATTAGATGAAACACCTTTAGTCATACAAACTAGGAGTACTTGTGACTATATTAGATGAAACACCTTTAGACATACAAACTAGGAGTACTTGTGACTATATTAGATGAAACACCTTTAGTCATACAAACTAGGAGTACTTGTGACTATATTAGATGAAACACCTTTAGTCATACAAACTAGGATTACTTGTGACTATATTAGATGAAACACCTTTAGTCATACAAACTAGGAGTACTTGTGACTATATTAGATGAAACACCTTTAGTCATACAAACTAGGAGTACTTGTGACTATATTAGATGAAACACCTTTTAGACATACAAACTAGAAGTACTTGTGACTATATTAGATGAAACACCTTTAGTCATACAAACTAGGATTACTTGTGACTATATTAGATGAAACACCTTTAGACATACAAACTAGGGTACTTGTGACTATATTAGATGAAACACCTTTAGACATACAAACTAGGAGTACTTGTGACTATATTAGATGATGAAACACCTTTAGACATACAAACTAGGAGTACTTGTGACTATATTAGATGAAACACCTTTAGTCATACAAACTAGGAGTACTTGTGACTATATTAGATGAAACACCTTTAGTCATACAAACTAGGAGTACTTGTGACTATATTAGATGAAACACCTTTAGTCATACAAACTAGGATTACTTGTGACTATATTAGATGAAACACCTTTAGTCATACAAACTAGGAGTACTTGTGACTATATTAGATGAAACACCTTTAGACATACAAACTAGGAGTACTTGTGACTATATTAGATGAAACACCTTTAGACATACAAACTAGGAGTACTTGTGACTATATTAGATGAAACACCTTTAGACATACAAACTAGGAGTACTTGTCACTATATTAGATGAAACACCTTTAGTCATACAAACTAGAATGCTTGTGACTATATTAGATGAAACACCTTTAGTCATACAAACTAGGAGTACTTGTGACTATATTAGATGAAACACCTTTAGACATACAAACTAGAGATTACTTGTGACTATATTAGATGAAACACCTTTAGACATCCAAACTAGAAGTACTTGTGACTATATTAGATGAAACACCTTTAGACATACAAACTAGGAGTACTTGTGACTATATTAGATGAAACACCTTTAGTCATACAAACTAGGATTACTTGTGACTATATTAGATGAAACACCTTTAGTCATACAAACTAGGAGTACTTGTGACTATATTAGATGAAACACCTTTAGTCATACAAACTAGGGAGTACTTGTGACTATATTAGATGAAACACCTTTAGTCATACAAACTAGGATTACTTGTGACTATATTAGATGAAACACCTTTAGTCATACAAACTAGGAGTACTTGTGACTATATTAGATGAAACACCTTTAGTCATACAAACTAGGGTACTTGTGACTATATTAGATGAAACACCTTTAGACATACAAACTAGGGATTACTTGTGACTTGATGAAACACCTTTAGACATAAAACTAGGATTAGACTACATTAGAAACACCTTTAGACATACAAACTAGGAGTACTTGTGACTATATTAGATGAAACACCTTTAGTCATACAAACTAGGATTACTTGTGACTATATTAGATGAAACACCTTTAGTCATACAAACTAGGAGTACTTGTGACTATATTAGATGAAACACCTTTAGTCATACAAACTAGGAGTACTTGTGACTATATTAGATGAAACACCTTTAGACATACAAACTAGGATTACTTGTGACTATATTAGATGAAACACCTTTAGACACATACAAACTAGGAGTACTTGTGACTATATTAGATGAAACACCTTTAGTCATACAAACTAGAAGCACTTGTGACTATATTAGATGAAACACCTTTAGACATACAAACTAGGAGTACTTGTGACTATATTAGATGAAACACCTTTAGACATACAAACTAGGAGTACTTGTGACTATATTAGATGAAACACCTTTAGTCATACAAACTAGGAGTACTTGTGACTATATTAGATGAAACACCTTTAGTCATACAAACTAAAAGTACTTGTGACTACATTAGATGAAACACCTTTCGTCATACAAACTAGGATTACTTGTGACTACATTAGATGAAACACCTTTAGTCATACAAACTAGGATTACTTGTGACTATATTAGATGAAACACCTTTAGTCATACAAACTAGGATTACTTGTGTCTATATTAGATGAAACACCTTTAGTCATACAAACTAGGAGTACTTGTGACTATATTAGATGAAACACCTTTGAACATACAAACTAGGGTACTTGTGACTATATTAGATGAAACACCTTTAGACATACAAACTAGGAGTACTTGTGACTATATTAGATGAAACACCTTTAGACATACAAACTAGGATTACTTGTGACTATATTAGATGAAACACCTTTAGACATACAAACTAGGAGTACTTGTGACTATATTAGATGAAACACCTTTAGACATACAAACTAGGATTACTTGTGACTATATTAGATGAAACACCTTTACTAGTGAGTACATACAAACTAGGAATTACTTGTGACTATATTAGATGAAACACCTTTAGTCATACAAACTAGGAGTACTTGTGACTATATTAGATGAAACACCTTTAGTCATACAAACTAGAGTACTTGTGACTATATTAGATGAAACACCTTTAGTCATACAAACTAGGAGTACTTGTGACTATATTAGATGAAACACCTTTAGTCATACAAACTAGGAGTACTTGTGACTATATTAGATGAAACACCTTTAGTCATACAAACTAGAAGTACTTGTGACTATATTAGATGAAACACCTTTAGACATACAAACTAGGAGTACTTGTGACTATATTAGATGAAACACCTTTAGACATACAAACTA